>NC_084461.1:26975151-27278181 GCF_027409185.1 Cynocephalus volans | reverse complement strand
GCTGCAGAATGAATGTTGTGTTGGCAGGCATGAGTACAACATTAATCTCCTTGTACATCTCTGTCAGAGTTCTTGAGTGAATAGTGCATTGTCATTTATGGTAATATTCTGAAAGGAATCTTTTATTCTGAGCAGTAGGTCTACAGAGGGCTTAAAATATTCAGTAAACCATTCTGTAAACAGATATGCTGTCATCCAGGCTTTGCTGTTTCTTTCATAGAGCACAGATAAAGTAGATAGCATAATTTTTAACAGTCCTAGGATTTTTGGCATGGTAAATGAGCATTGGTTTCAATTTAAAGTCACCAGCTGCACTAGCCCCTAAGAAGAGAGTCAGCCTATCCTTTGATGCTTTGAAGCCGGACATTGTCATCTCCTCTGTAGCTATGAAAGTCCTATATGGCGTCTTCTTCCAACATAAGATTGTGTCATCTACACTGAAAATCTATGTTATTTAGTGTAGCCACCTTAATCAATTATCTTAGCTACATCTTTTAGACAATTCGCTGCTGCTTCTGCATCAGCACTTGCTTCTTCACCCAGCACTTTTATGTTGTAGAGATGATTTATGTACTTAAACTTCATTAACCAACCTCTGCTAGCTTCAATGTTTTCTTCTGCAACTTTCTCACCTCTCAGCCATCGCAAAATTGAGGAGAGTTAGGGCCTTGCTCTCGATCAGGTTTTGGCTTAAGGAAATGCTATGGCTGGTTTGATCTCCTATTCAGAACACTAATGCTTTCTTTATTTCAGCAATAAAGCTGTTTCACATTCTTATTATTTATGTGCTCCTTGGAGTAGCACTTTTTCCTTCAAGAGCTTTTTCTTTGCATTAACAACTTTGCTAACTACAAGAGGCTGAGCTTTCGACCTGTCTTGGCTTCCTACATGCCTTCCTCACTATGCTTGATCATTTCTTATTTTTATTTAAAGTGAGAGACGAGCACCTCTTTCTTGCACTTGAGCCCTCAGAGGCCACTGTAGGAATATTAATTGGCCTGATTTTAATCCTGCTGTTTCTCAGAGAATAGAAGGCCTGAGGAGAGGGAGAGAGATAGAGGCATGGCCAGTTGGTGGGGCAATCAGAACACACACCACATTGGTCAATTTAGTTCACCATGTTATGGATAAGTGTGTGGTTTGTGGTGCTCCCAAACAATGACAATAGTTACATCAAAGATCACTGATCGCAGATCACTAAAACAAAGAATACAATACTTAAAATGTTTGAAATATTGTGAGAATTACCAAAATATGACACAGAGACATGAAGTGAGCTCATGCTGTTGGAAAACATGGGGCCAGTAGACTTGCTCAAGGCAGGATTATCACAAAGCCTTAATTTGTAAAAAATGCAGTGTCTATGAAGAGCAGTAAGAAAAGCACAATTATATGAGGTAATCCCATAACTACCCTTGTTAGCTTTTTCTTTTTCTTTTCTTTTTGTTTTTTGTTTTGTTTCTTTTCCCCCTTCTATTCCATTTGGAGTGCTTCATCATTATTGTTTCTTTTCTTGTTTTTACTATGGGTTAAATTTATCTTTTTAAATTTTTCTTACATAGAAACATCTATCATTGGTTTTAAACATTTTTTTTTCTGATATAGGATTTTTGTGGTAAGAATTCTCTCTAATCAATGCTTTATTTAACCTTGTCCCACAAATTTGGATAGTTTGTTTTTAGATTATTAAACTTAAAATGTAAAGAACACCTAATTTGGGTTCTGTTTTATTTTTGATACATCTCTTTATATACATGTATGTTGTTCAATTCCAAATAATTGGTGACTTATGATATATTTATATATATATATATATATAAAACTGTACATATATATAACTAATATATATAGTTATAATTATAGTTATTAATATGCATCTTAACTAGGTTGTGTTCAAAGCACAGACTGTTACATTTCAATCTTTCAGGGTTTAATAAGTTTTGTTATTTGGCCCAGCAGCTGGTCTATCTTGGTGAATTCCAGTCTTTACTAGGAAAAAAAAAACAAAAAACAAAAAACAAGATGTATATTCTATTACTTGTATAGTACTGTAAATGTTAATTCTGCCAGTTTGGTTGATAGTTCTTATATCTTCTATATTCTTACTGATATTTATTTATCATCAGTTGTATCAGCTACTAGAAGACATGCCTTAAAAATCTTTAACCTTTTTCTTAAATATGTCTGTTCAGCCTCTTAATTCTGTCCATTTTGTTTTTAAAAACTTTGAAACACTATGCACATAAATATCTAGAATTGTTACATTAAAAACAGAAGAAAGGGCCGAGCCTGTGGCGCACTCGGGAGGGTGCGGCGCTGGGAGCGCGGCGACGCTCCCAGTGGCCACGGGTTCGGATCCTATGTAGGAATGGCCGGTGCACTCACTGGCTGAGTGCCAGTCACGAAACAGAAAAAAAAAAAAAAAAAAAAAAAAAAAAACCAGAAGAAAAAAGACCATGCACACATTGTCCCATTAAATTTTATTTTGTAATTAATACTTCCCACAAATTTTAAGTCTACTTGACCATGATAGATGTGTGAAGCATCATTTAATAAAAAATATTTAGAGGCCTATGTATTTTAAAAATACTATGTAAGAAAACATGTTCATATTCAGTGATTTTTTTAAAAAATTGCTTAATTAGTAAGTTTGTCTAAATAGGTGCAAAATACATTTTTTCAAATATCTTATAAAAGAAAATATCTAGCCTTTATGGTCGCTTTAAATCAATGAGAATAATCTTGCTTTGGGAAGTAACTTGATGGGAATAATTAATTTAAACTCTATCATTTTCTATGTGTATGACCTTGACCTTATTTATTTGTACCTCAGATTTTTTTGTCTATAAATTAGTCTTGTTGAGAGAATTGAATGAACTCATGCATGCAAATGTATTTTTAAATGATGCTACATATTAAGATCCCAATGTTACCTCATAGAATAACCATTAGCTTTATTAATGTAGTTATTAGCATTTTATAAATTTTTGCTCAAGCCAGAAAGATAGATAGATAGATAGATAGATAGATAGATAGATAGATAGATAGATAGATAGGTAGAAATTGAGAATGTCTAAGCTCATAAACTTTCTTTTCTCAGTATCTTGATTGGTTAGTTCTATGGTTTGAATATGTCTCCCAAAAGTTCATGTGCTGGAAACTTTATCTCCAATACTGCAATAAAAGTTGGGTCCTAATACAACGTGATTAGGTCATAACGGGGAGCCTTCGTGAAATGATTAATGTTATTATCACAGAAGTGTGTCAGTTATTGTGAGAGTGGGTTAGTATAAAGTGAATCCAGCCACTGATGCCTCTCTTTGTCTCCTGTGCTCACTTCTGTCATGGGATGGACTTCACTGGATGCCACCACATGCTTTTGGACTTCCCAGCCTCCAGAACCATGAGCCAAATAAATTTCCTTTAATCGTGAATTACCCAGTCGGTGATATTCAGTTAGTCAATACATGAGAAAAATCCAATTGTTATACATGCTCTGTAGAATAAGTAGCATTAATCTGGTTGCAGTGACCTGATTTACAATCTAAATGTCCATGAAAAATATATTCTCCCTTGAACTTTGTACTAAATCTCATCTTTTAAGTAAGAGAAAACAAATAAAACTATAGGCTTTAATAGGTTTTTGAGAGGATTAATTGTGTTACTGCAAAGTCTTTATTTCCATATATAATGACAAATAATGCTAAATTCATAAAAAGATCTATATTAAAGATTTTCCAGAGTCATTTTCTTTTCTGATCAATTTTTCATAGTCATGCTAATACCACATTAAAAAAAAAATGTAAAGTAGAAAATGATTGGCTTCTGAAGAGATTTTAAAAAATGCTACAGGAGACTGAATTAATGATTAAGAAATCCAACATTTTCTCCACTTATACATGCTCTATAAAAAATTTAGGGAAATAATAAGATAATTGAATTTCAAAAATTTAATTCTGTATGAAGACTTATGTGGGCTGAATTCAAGTTTCATGTAAGCAGGATGACTATTGTAAGGAACATATGCTCTATATCAGTATAGGTTATAAATATTCTGTTCATGTCATTGTGAGATTATTGACAAAATTCTTCTGGGAATCATATGGTTGACTGAGTTTAACCATGTTAAATACCACCTGTGTCCCTAATTATAATGCTTCAATTTAGTTAATCCTAAATATCAAAAACATGCTCATTATCTTTATCAGGGCTAAGTTAATCACATAATAATGAGTCATATCAAGATGTCAAAACCACTTAAAATTACTGAGGCTAATTGCACATAAAAAGGATCAAATATACTCATCATGGTCCACTAAAGCACAATTAGGGACAGATTACTATTTTTCCAAACATTATATTATCACTTCCAGGCCCAATGCCTGGAATCCCATAGGCATGTAGTATTTTTGAATTAGTGTGTAGATAAATTACTGAATGTAGTAAAAGTCTTCACCTTTCCAAAAAACAATAAAATTACAGGATCGGTGAGCAAAAAGCAGATGAGAAATTACAGAATATACTGAAGATAAAATGTTCATAGTTTTCCACTTGTTTATTTTTAACTTAGCTATTTTTAATTGAAATGTATTGATTCTGCATGTTTATGGGGTACAGAGTTGTATTTCAATACATGCTTACAATGTGTAATGATCAAATCAGGGTAGTTAACAAATTTATCATCACTAAAATTTATTGTTTCTTTGTGATGAGAACATTTGAACTCCTCTCTTTTAGCCATTTGAAGATATACAATAAATTATTATTATTTATTATTTTTTTTTCCAACAGACCTCAATTTATTTATTTATTTATTTATTTATTTATTTTTATTTATTTATTTTTTACATGGTGTAATTCTGTTTAATAAGCCAGCATTTACAGAATATAATTTTACTTGAATTTTAAATTTTATAAAAACATTATACAAGAAAGACATTTACTTATTATAGAAGAATTAGAAAATACAGCTAAGTAAAAAGAAGAAAATAAAAATTTCTTACAGTCCTCTACCTAGAGGTAACTACCACCAACTTTTTAGTCTGTGTATGAACTTTTAGACTCTTTAGACTTTTTTCCAATGTGCATACACATGTAAATCTTTTTTTTTTTTTTTTTTTAATTTTATTTTGTCGATATACATTGTGGCTGATTATTGCTCCCCATCACCAAAACCTCCCTCCCTTCTCCCTCCCCCCTCCCCCCAACAATGTCCTTTCTGTTAAATTATTATTAATAAGAGATGCCTAACATTACTGTACACCGCTAGAATTTACTTTTCCTATCTAGCTGTAATTTCGTGTCCATTAATAAACCTCTTGCTATCCTCCCACATTCCTCTTCTCAGCCCCATGTAACCACAATTCTGGCTGCTTCTAAAATTCCAGCTTTCTTTTTTTTTAAACTTCCACATATGTGTGAGAACATGCAGTATTTATCTCTCTCTGCCTGACTTATTTCACTTAATATAATGTCTTCCAGACTCATCCATGTTGCGACAAATGACAGGATTTCATTCTTTTTCACGGTTGAGTGTTATTTCATTGTGTATATAAACCACATTTGTTTTATCTGTTCATTTATTGATAGACACCTAGGTTGATTCGCTATCTCGGCTGTTGTGTATAGAACTGCGGTAAACATGAGAGTGCAAATTATCTCTTCAATATACTGATTTCCTTTCCTTTGGATGTATACCCAGTATTAAGATTGCTGGGTCATATGGTAGTTACATTGTTAAATTATTTAGGAACCTCAATACAGCTTTCTGTAATGGCTGTACTATTTTACATTCCCACCAACCATATAAGAATTCCCCTTTTTCTGCTTCCTTGCCAGCATTTGTTGTTTTTTTGTCTTTTTAATAATACCCATCCTAACTGGGGTGAAGTGATATCTGAGTGTGGTTTGGATTTGCATTTCCCTGATTCTCAGTGATGCTGAGCTTTTTAAAATAGACCTATCGGCCATTTGTATGTCTTCTTTTGAAAAATGCTTATTCAACTAATTTTCCCATTTTTTAATCAGATTATTGTGTTTTTGCTGTTGATTTGTTTGAATTCTTTGCATATTCTTTATATTAATCCCTTGTCGGGTGAGTACTTTGCAAATATTCTCTCCCATTCTTCTGGTTGCCTCTTCATGCTATTGATTGTTCCTTTTGTTGTGCAGAAACTTTTTAGTTTGATGCAATCCCATTCATGATTCATGCTTTTTAAATAAACATGAGAATTTTTACCCCCGCTTCTAAGTTTTGTAATTTGTTTGGAAAGAGCAGATCCTCGGGATCCAGTATAAGCACTAAAGGCAATGAATGGTCGTTACCAAGAAGAGTGACGCTGACATAGTTAAGTTTAGTTACAGTAGTATTTGTCAACCCTGTACATGTGAGAGTCACATAGTAACAATTAAAACAATAAAGCTAGTACTCTATCCGCAAGCATATTGTTTAATTATTTTTGAGTGCGTCCCAGGCATGGGGATTTTTAAATATACCTTGGATGATTTGAAAGTGTGGCTAGGGTGAGAAATAAGATTTTGCCAAATGAAAAGAGAGAATTTCGGTCCAGACACAGTGATTAACGTAAATAAATATAAAACCATTGACCATTATCTTGTAAGTATTGCAGGATCATGGTGGTAGAGGGAGGTGGTGAGTATATGGAGATGAAGTGGAGAAAGACGAGCACAGAAAAACTTTTTTTATCAAAAATTTAAAGGCTAGGATTTTACTGTAGACAATGGGTAGGCATGAGAGGATTCCAAACAGGAAGATAGCAGTCAGGTTTGGTTATGAAGTTGATCTTTCTTACAGAGATGTGGTGGCTGCAATTGAAGAGGTAGACTAGATAAATGCCTCGTTTAGGATTCTTACAATATCATTAAAAAGGGACAATGATGACCTAAATTAAGAATAAGAATAAAGATTGTGAGAAGGGGATAAAAATATATTTTTGTATATACATGTTTTTATTCATTTAAATTGGTGAATTTGATTTACCTTATGTGAAGAAACGGTGTCCGATTTGACTGTGCATATGAGAGTACAATTAACTGATGATACTCCTACTAATATTAATATGAATTGTAATCTACTAATGCTATGTATTTACCAAGCATGGTCATGCATGTCCTAGAATTTTAATTGTATTTATTTATCCCCCAAATCCAGAGAGGCAGATTTCAGTGATAAACTCATAATACCTAACATCTATTGAGTAATTAGTTTGCTCCAGGTACTTTGAAAAACTCTTTACACTTCTACATTATTTCCATTCTTATTAGAGCCTTTGTATCCAATATGTTATTATACTTAAAATGTGTGAATTTTTAAATCAAGAAAATGAAGAAATTTTGCCTATTCTCTGAGATAATGTGGTCAAGCCCAGTAAGCAGAGTCTGTTAAACACTATTTTATTTACTTTTTAAAATTATAGATAAAGTAGGGGAGAACAATATGGAAGGAAGAGGAGAGGGGAGGTGTATTAGTTTTCCAGTGTTACATAGCAAATTAGCAAAAACTTAAGACCCTAAAACAAAACAAATGTATTACCTCTCAATTTATATGCTTCAGAACTCTAGACATCAAGTGGCTGGATTGACTCTTGGCCAAAAATTAAGGTGTTTCCAGCTGAGCTCTTGTCTGGAGGAGCTGTGGAAGAACCAGACTCTAGGCTCATTCTGTCTGTTGACATAATTCAGTTCCTTGTGGCTGCAAGTCCTAGGTCCCTGTTTTGAGACTGGCTGTCAGCTATGAATCCCTTTCTGTTCCTAGAGGCTGCCTGAATTCTTTTTCATATAGCCTTTCAGTATTCTAAGCTAGCAATGTCTGCTGAGACCTTCTCAAAGATCTCTTTGACTTCTGCTGCATCTCTCTAACTTTCTTTTCTGCCTTCCTTCTTCTGCTACTAGCTAAAGAAATGCCTCTGCTCTAGTAAGCTCATGTTACTAGACTGGGTGAAATCAGATAATCTGTATGTTAAGGTTAATTGACTTTGGACCTTAATTGCATCTGCCAATCCCTTCACAACAGTACCTAGGTGAGTATTTAACTGAATAACCAGAGGATGGGAATCTTGGAGGGCAGGGATCAGTTTTAGAGTTATGAATGCCAGAGGAAGATCAAATTAGACACACACACATACACACACACACACACACACTTTTTGGCCAGTTGTTTAAGCTATTGGAGTAAATATATTTGTAGAAGATGACTATTAAGATAGTCAAATAAGAAATTGGCCCGTGGCAACCTTGAAAACACTAACTGCAGGTATTGGCAATAGGATTAGGAAGAAAGAAAAAGACAGAATCCAGATTAAAAAAATTGGTAATTAAGAAGAGCATGCAAATCTTCTCTCCGGAAGCTAAGAAGGAGAGGACCTTTAGAAGATCAATTTGATTTCCTATGTCAAAAACTAAAAACACATTAAATAATGTTTCACAAGCAAATGTTGAGCTTAGCTATTAATCATCCAGTGATATTTGGGTAAAAGACAATGAAGTACAAAAGCTGAACATCAGGAGGTCGAGGGATATAGATGTCACAGGTCTGAGTGGACTACTCAGGGAAAGCTGAATGATAGGAAGAGTCTTAGGGCACTATTCAGAACACATCAAAGACAAAAAAAAATCCCATGTGTATTTTTCAATTTTAATATGAAAATAATTGAATGTGATTGGGGCTGGAATTGAATATAATCGGACGGTGGAATGATATTCAGAATATTGAAAAGAAACTATGCAATTATAGAACAATTTCTCATAAGAAATAAATGGAAAGAGGATCAGTACTAAGCCTAATTTCAAAAGATGACCTGATTTTATGTCTATGTATCTCTCCCTTTTGAAGTGTTTCTTTAAGAAGTCTAAATAATCAATCAATCTATCTATCTATCTATCTATCTATCTATCTATCTATCTATCTATCTATCTATCTATCTATCTATCTATCTATCATCTATCTATCTACCTACCTACCTACCTATCTATCATCTATCTCTAGAAAATAGAAACAGGTTTACTCAGTGCATTAAATATTTACTAAAAAAAATTTTAAAGATAACAGGGACTGATACTAAATGTATGGGGGAAAAATTATACCTTTTGACACCACAGGAAAAAAAAAAAATCAGGAGTTCTTGAAGTCCAAGCTCTAAGGTGATAACTTTTACAATAGGAGAAAATACATTTAAAAATGAGAGAAGCTATGAAAAATGTAATTTATTTTAAGAGATTACAAAAGATCTCCTTTCAACAAATAAAATATGAAATTAAAAAAATAATAATAAATTTCCTTCTGGGTGGCTTTGTGTACATTACTCGAATCTTGGAAGAAAATATTTTTTCAGTATACCTACAAGGAAGAAAGTGGATGGTGACTTTTATTTATTTTTCAATAAATAGATGACTATAGGAAATATTTAAAGAAGTAAAGGCAATCACCAGAAGAATAAGTAGATGGAGGAAATTATGAAAACAGCTGTAAGCTAAATTCTTCGTAATTTATAAATGGTATACAATGAATGAAGTTTAAATGAGATATTTAGTTCAACAATTTGTTATGCAAATAGATTATGTAAAGTTAACATGGCAATTGCTGGAAGCACTCACTCGAAATAGAGTTGTTAAAGGTGGTTAGCTCTGAATCAATGGTGCAACAGGTAAAGTAAAACAGGAGAAAAAATGTTATTTTTCATATTGCACTCTTAATTCATTCTTGTTTTATGAACAAATTTACATGCATCCTATAAATAGGAAAATAATTCAAAAAGAATAAATTTGTGAGAAAGCACTACATTTCATAAATTCCATTGAGTTTTTAAACAATTTACTTGAAAGGATACTTTATTATTTTATTATATTATAATTAAAAATGTAATAATTACCTCTGTGGTATATTGAAATTACCATGTTCTTGTCAGGCTGTAGTTGCTGCAGCTGTCCTTTTATGTTAGCACTGGGCTTGGAAGCATCATGAGGCATTCCAGTAAAATCTCTGGATCCTGATATAATTTTCCCTCCCTAGTGCAAGTATGTAATAGCAGCAAATACATTTTCTCATAGGAAGAGCAAATAGCCACTGTTCAGCTACTGATAAGAGTACTCAAAATATGACCAGAGAGTAGCCGTAGCTATAGGTCAGGAGGAACTTTCTCCGTCTCCTGGTACAAGTGTCTGCTGCAGGGAACCGTAATCTCAAATCCAGTAGAGCCTATGGTTACAAAGAGAGATAGTGCAGATTTCCCATGGGATTCAATGGAGAGGATGGTGGGAGTGGCTATGTCTGCTTCATCCTTTAGTTCCCAAACTGATGTGTTCTAGCTGTTGTGGTTACAGAACCACACGATGGCCATCTGTTCATATGCCTCATCCTGAGGGCAGCATCCGAACTTTTCAGGGTGTCTTCATAGCACCGTGTATGTTTTAAGGTTGTTCCAGTGCTCTCTTAGGCTTTCAATTTTTCTATTCAATGCAAGAACAGATCCTCTGTGGATGTTTGGTTACATCATGGCCATTTTTATCCTTGATGGTTTCAATGCAAGTTAACAAAAGCAAGACAACTCCATGATTTTTATCACAGCATTTACTAGGTATTTTAAATGCTTAAAATACCTATGAAGCTGGTTCCAACTTTTCTACCAATACCTTGTCATAATTCATATAGTTTAGGTAGTTTTAGGAAGTGAAATACTTCAGCATGCCAAGGCTTTTTAGTACCACACTTACTACCATACTTACTATCAGCAATATAGTCTTTATTCCCATTTGGTCAGCAAGTGATCGGTTCCCCAAATCCCATCCTCAGAGTTCACCTGCTAAGACCTTTGTGTTTCCAACTGTCTTGCTTTGGGTTTTTCCATAGGCAGACATGAGATCACAAGGATTTGAGTGTAATTTGTATCTTTGGAAAGTGATCTAATAGAAGATTGGCAGGAGTTTGAGAAAGCGACAATGGGAAGGAAAAAAATAAACCAATAAAATGTGCACTGTCAAACCAGTTACCACTGTGTGCACGTGGAGGTCAGTTTCTCCAGGGAGCTCTGAGAACGGTATTGGTTATTCCAAGTGAGGAGCAAGAAGAAAGTGGGATTTATTCACCGAATCTTTATGTGGTCTTCTCTAGAGCATTTATTGTCCAGGATTCTGGCTTGTTCTGAACCTGGACCAAGTGTTCTGCTTAGTTCAGAAAACACCTGTAGGCAAAGATCACAAATATTTGCAGTAGGGAGCCTTCATCCCATAAAACATGGACCCCAAACTGACAGTGACACTACCTCAGAATCTAGAAATTCATATCAGAATAGCCTACACAGGTTAATCAAGAAAGTTTTGTAGAAATAAGGGAATTGATTATTGTATATAAAAAAGAAAGTGAAAGCCAGAAATAATATATAAATTAGCTGAAAGAATGGTCAAGTGACTAGATGCTATGATGTAAATACAAGGACAGGAGTTGTGGGAGAAACAGAATATTACACATAGAAGGTCGTTGTTACCCTCCAAATCATATAGAAAAATAGATGCTTTTGGATCCCTAGCTTACTGGACACATTAGCTTTATATAAGTCTACAAATAGCATTAGGAAATTGGCAGGGAAATCGACCTTACCTCAACCACTCAAGTTGCTTTTGGTATAACAATATCATCTATGTTACTTATGAGACTGCTGGGGAAGCAATATCCAGTAGAGAGTACCAGGTTTATGTTTAGGAGTCAAGGCAGCTTTCTAAGACAGAGTTAATGAATAGTAGATTTTGGAGAAAGAACATTCCTATTTGATTATTTGTACAGGTTTACTTTTTGCGTATTTGTTTTGTTTTGCTTTAAATCAATATTCCAGAAAGTACAATTGAAAAAAGAGAGAGAGAAGGATTCAAGAGCCAGTAGACAGATTCTAGATGAACAGAAGGAAACTCTGTTATAGAAATGTACAGTCATCTAAGAAGAAAGGGCAAAGTGAGTCAAAGGCACATAGTTTTTTTTTTTTTTTTTTTTTTTTTAGTTTAAATCTCCAGGCAAGAAGCAATGCTGTAATGCCTTCTATAGCTCCTCATCAAGTGTGTATTCTATTCTTACACATTACCAATGAGAGGGAACAATTGATTTACCCATACTGAGAAGAATTGGATGTGTAGGTCATATAGCAAAAACTATATGAAAATAGACGGTATAAAATTGAAGGAAAAATTGTATCATGTTAGGGTAACTTTCAAAAGTTCATCATAGACTATTGTATGTCACACAGGCCTAGCATAGTAAAAAGCACTTAATGACAGAATTATGAACGTAGTGCATTTCATTAGGGAGGAAAATAGAAACATGGCTATGAATCCAGAAGAACATAATTTGGGTTAAAAAAATATCTGCTGGTTGAGTGCAGTTGAGGAAGAGAATTCCTTTTGGGGAACATAATTGAACAGGCAGCCTGGAGTCAGAATGCAAATGGCTGTGATAGTCTAAGTGGTTTAGAATGCACTCTGTAGGAAATGTGGAGTAACTGATGACTTTTGAATAGGGGAGTGCCATGACTAGAAATAAGAATAATGTTTAGGCTTCAGAGAAAGAAGTAGGAGGGAGAAGCAGTCAGACCATGTAATCACCCTAAGATTGTTTAGCAATGAAATGAAGAGGGGAGGAATAAGAATGAGATGACAGAATATTTTGGAATAGTTTTTTGAATTAGTCATTTTCATTGTAATTTTTAAGATTATGAAGTAAATTCCACAAGGGATAACATGAAGTTTATCCCATCCCTGGTTCATACACCATGTCTGACCTATAATATCATATCAGAATGAATCTTGATTAAGATATTATTAAGACAGAGATCTAGAAATGCCAAAATTTTGTTTTGATCTAACATCCTGTTGTAGTAGACCCGAGGGCCATATACTAAGAAGATAAAATCCCAGCTCCTGGAATATTTTAGAATTTGTTTGTGCATTCATACCAGTACGCATTAGTCTTCAGTATGGGATGACAAAGGGGTGGGAAGAGTACTGTGTGATTATACAAATTCCTTCCCCTGAAGCCTATCATGCCACTCTTCCTCTGTGAGAGATTCAAACCTTGATAATCATCCCCATATGTTGAGTCAAAATATTACAACATACTTTTAAAAAGAAAGAAAAGATTTGAAATTTTAATAGATTTATTTTAGATTCTGTTAATGTGCCTTTCAGTCCAAAGTCTATTACAATGCACCCACCTCAGGAAAAGGGATGAGGAGATACTTCAGAAAGAATAATAAAAATACCTAGGTGACTAATTGGAGTTGTAAGATTCTGAAGGGTAGAACAACAGTTTTTATTTATTTTAGAAAGTGCTATGTATGTCGTGCTTTCAACAGTGTAAGACTGTGGTCATGATTTTGAGTGTTTAGGCACATGCTTATTTGAACCAACTAGATAGTTAAATAATGAATAATGCCATGAATATATAGTAAGTCATTTTATCTGCAAATGATTTCTCACACAATTATCAGAACTGTATCTGCACATATTATTCAATATTTTATAAGGTTCTGTTTTATGTAAACTACAATATACTTTGCTGTACATACACGAGGCAAAGTCAGCATCTTGGGTTTAGACATAAACTTGTGAGATTCTCACATATTCTAATATTTTTATTATCTTTGCTTTCATATTTCTTATTTCAAACTTATCTTGGGAAACTGTAAAATTTCTGCACCAAATATAAGGGAAAATATCACTATCTTTTCCAAATTATATAGATCTATTTTTTGAACATTTTATGTGGTCAATGAAATACACTGGAATCACATGTTAAATATTTGTTCTAAAAGTAGAAATAACTTTCTGAAATTTCTGAAAGAAAGTAAATATTACTTCGAATAATTTGGACTTTGAAAATCTGTTTCTTCTTTCTTTAATTATTTGGCACAGGTTAGTAGACATAGATTAATTGTGTCTGTGTGTGTGTTTGTATAGGTATGTGTTTATTTATGCTCCTATGACATATAAACTGTATTTAATATTTTTCTTCGGTGTAAGCAGAACTACAGCATACCTGGTGTTATGTCTGACAGTGAAGCAGTTTTATTTTAAAATTTAAATATAAAGTATTAGGTATGTGTAGAGATTGTTAGACGCTTATGTTTATATAAGATGAAAAAATATATAACTTATCTTTATATAAGTTGAAAAAAATCAGTAAGCTTGTATCAGAAGATTGATTTTTGTAATATCCCCGGAAATACATACAATAAATAAACAAAAATAGAAAGCTAACCATCATCAGCAAGATTTTCAAATGTAAAAAAATGAGTCTGATTCAAAAAGTGATTCACGTATTAATCATGTTAAACAGTAATCTATAGGTGTGTATAAGAAAACTAGAGAGAATTAATAATATGCAATGAAAATTAGAGAATTAGGAGAGAATAGGGCCATTAAACATTCTACTTTTACTCATGGGAAAAATTTGAAGTGCTTGACAATAAAATAAATAAAATGACAACTTAAAATCTAGGCAATATATAAATAAAATTATATGCTTGAGTTTATTTTCATTAATGCAATTGATGCATGTTTTGTATGTGAAATTCCACAATATATTAAAATTTAGTTGCATTTATATCCTGCACCATCTAAATAAACCTCCCTTTATTCCCCTTAAATGTTCTTTAGAAATGTACTCACTTTGATAATTACAACTTTTGTTAAAGTGGGTCACACTTGTGTTCAAGGCTCACCGGCTGGTATCATTATGCACTATAGATGAAAAGATTCTGTAAGTTAATAACTGATAATTTGAAGAATTCCTTTGGACTGTGATCCAAGACTATGATTACCCTGTTTTCAGGAATTTTGGTCTGCTGGGATAGTAGAATATGAATAGAAATGATTTGTTATTCAGTTTTTTTTTCCTCTAGGAACGAAATTATGACCACGGCCAAATCCAAAAACAAGTGACAAACTAAATATAATACATATTTTCAATAAATATAACTTGGACTTTTTCATATAACCATAGGCTACTGAAATGGTGTAACTTTCATGGGTCTAATAAAAAAAAAGTAATTGAGTAACATTTTACTATCATCATTCATTCTTTTGGAACATTGTGTTTGTGCCAGGAACCTTTGCCAACTCTTTCCCCAATGCATGAGGTTAAATAACTGTGACTTTAAACAGAAGAAATTTATGCCAGGAAGCTACTAAAATTGTCTGTCCTGACTCTTTTTAATTTACTTGCCCTCAATACAGGAATGCAGTCGTAGTATTCTAGTGTTATTCACTCAACCCTTTTATTTTAGTTTAGTTTTCTCTCTCGCATTATACTACCTTTCCTTCTTAGGATTATGGACCTTGCAAACGTTGAGGAGATGAAAATTAGTATTAAATTGTCATCTATGAGGCAGGCTAAGGATATGCAAAAAAGTGCAATTTTAGGTAAAGTGATAAGGGAAGATATCTCTGAAGACGTGAAAATTTAAGAGAGATATGCCTAAATGTAAAAAAGATCACATGGGAGTGTCTTGGAGAGACTGTTTGCAGCAGTGTGAAGAACGACTATGAAGACCCTGGTGTCAGAGCAAACCTTGCCTGTTTACGGAGCAGCAAGATGGACCACCAGTCTGGAGAAGAGCAGACCAGTGGGAGAGTAAGAGATAAGAAGCCAGATTACAGAGATTACAGTGGGTGATGGGAAGGACTTTAGCTTTTATTCCCAGTGACCTGGGAGGCTAAAGAGGCTGCTGAAATGATGTCACTGACGAGGAGGGAAATACCATCATCTATCTAATCAGCAGTTTTGAAGATGCTCTCTAGCTGCTGTGTGAAAATGGATTGTAATGAACCAGGAGTGGAAGCATGAAGACGGATAGGAATGGTATTGCTCAAGCCAGCGTGGGAGATCTTCTGGCTTGGAATAGGGTGGTAGTATATGACGTATGGAGAAAGAATCACATTTAAGAATTATTTTGAAATTCAATCAAAGAGGACTTGTTAATAGACTGCTCAGATATGAACAGCTTGAAAAACGGTGCCATTTGCTGAGTTAGGAAATGCTGGGAAAGCAGTATATGCAGGTTGTGTTCATGACGCCTCTTCAACATCCATGGCAGGCAGGGAGGAGAATTCTCTAGGATGTAGACGTTTGAGGGATGTCAAGGAGATATTGCTACAAAGGGCTTAAACGGACAAAAGAGAAAACAGGTGAGGACTAAACTGGGGCATACTAAAATTTAGAGGTGAAGGTTTTAAAGAGGAAAGACTAATCAAGGAAGAATGAGAAAGGAAACTTAGTGAGGTATGAGAAAAATCGGGAGCATTTGATATCCCAGAGGCTAAAGAATGAATTGCTTCAGTCTTCATTATTTCTTCATTACAACTCTCCTTTGTTAGAAAACAGATAGCTATTTTATATTTGTTTTACATATTGAGAAAACATCTGAGATTAATTCCCATTATCATGTATCATATATATACACACACACTAGTATATATAATTATAGATTATATATAATATATTGTTATGCATCATATAAACACACACACATATGACATAGTACATATATAATGCATACTATATTATATAAAGACATTCCCATTATTATAAAGTTAGTAAATAGTAACAATTTGTCTAGAACAATATGCCTTCTGAGGTCTAGATTAACTCCTCACTTTAATAGAAAAATGTCTTCAAATAAAATTAAAATCCTACAACAGTAGTGATATTTTAAATAGTTCAGTTATCAGGAAACCTCAGAAAAGGACTTTGACTGAGTATTTAAATTTTATCAGTGATAGATGCTTTTAGTGCATCTCGCTCTCTCTTTTTTTTTTTTTTTTAAATTCCAGGGTCAATATATTAAAATATTACAGTATAAAAAGTGGCTATTTTATTAAAAATGCTAGCATAATTAATGAAGTAGACAAATCAGGATTGCATACTTCGTAGATCAAATTCCACAGGGGCCTGGAATATAGAAATAGTAATATTAACAATTTTTAGAAGATGAGTAGTTCAATAGATTTCCCAAGAGATATCCATATTTGATAGAGATCAACGGGGAATTTATCTACCAAACAAAGTGAACTAAAACTGAAATAAATGCAAAATATGAGTAACATTTTTTTCAACATAATTCTCCTAAAATATCAATACAATATCATGGAAAATATTTTTTGCTTTTATTATAATGTAGAATTATATATTTAAAATTTAAACATTTAACTTCTTATTATGAAATCGGGATTGTTAGAAATATAAGAAATCATTCATACTATTTATCTCACCTACAAATTTTTTAGCTTTGTATTATATTATTTTGTATTGTTATGCCAATAATGATTGTTTCTGTTTTTAAAATATAAATTTAATAGTTTAATAGCTCAATTAAATGAATATATCTGTCACCACCATAGTTTTAATCATAGTTATGCTCTTCTGTGTTATTTTATTTATCTTAGATTGCCTTCTCCTTATTTTTTTGCAAAGAAAAGCAAGAATTCTGAATATGCTTACTTTCTACATTTCTATACATTGTCTTTGTACTTAAGCAAAAGTAATTTACATTTTTCTTAGCCAACATATTCTCTCTGTCAACATTTGTAGACCTACTTTCATTTTCTAGGTGCTTTGAATGGTATGGTAGAGAAGCCCAAGTCCAGCAAAAAAAAAAAAATCATTTGTTTGTTTTGCTAACTTGTCTCTTGAATTTTTATTTTCTTTGAAGATCAAAAATCAACTCTAAGTATCTTAGCGTTTTTAGATCTGAATCAATTTTTCTTGGTGCACAGTGTGCTCATTTCTACTGCAAATGACAGCTTATCCTCATTAATCATTAGAGGCAAACATTTCTAGAAGCATAAGTTTTAATCCTTTTTTTTCTAGTACATTAATTCATTAATTCATATGCATCAAGAATCCTTATGTTTCATTGATATTTTCTGTCTTTAATAGCTATCTTGTTGAAAATCATTTTATTTTGAATTCTTTGTAATTTTTATTAAGATGTACTGCATTATATACAACTGGAATTTTGCTCTAAGTGTAGATGTCAGAGTGAATTAAGTTGTAAGATTCTCTTCCACAAAAATATTTTTTGTCTTTCCATTTTAAAAAATAAATGATCTATTTAATTAATGCTAGTAGGTATCATCTCTTTCTTTGCTATAATTAATCAATACCTCAGATGAGTGGGAAAAAGCATAAACTTTTTTTCCTGACTTCAGTTTCATTTTCTTTTTAATTGAAAAGTAATTGACCTATTTGTAAGGTACAGAGTTGGATACCAATGTGTGATGATCAAATCAGGATAATTTAGCATATTCATCATTACAAAATGTAATCATTTCTTGTGTCTGTTAACCAATTTCTCACTAGCCTCCCTCCCCCCCATTCCCACCTCTAGTAGCCACAGCTCTGTTCTCTCCTGAAAGTTCAGCGCATGATTGTGATGTATCTTTCCTTCCTTCCTTCTTTCTTTCCTTTTTTCCTTTTTTTCTTTTCTGTTCTTCCACTCTTACTTATGAATGAAGACATGTGGTATTTCTCTTTCTGTGCCTGGATTGTTTCACTTAACGTAATTTTATCCAAGCTCATCTATGTAGCTATGAATGGCAGGATGTGGGTTCTGTTAATGGCTGAATAGTATTACACTGTGTATATGTACCACATTTTCTTTCTCCAGTCATCCATTGATGGACACTTAGGTTGGTTCCATATCTTGGCTATTGGGAATAGAGCTGTGATAAACATGGGAGTGCAGGTATGTTGCATGTCGCTTCTTTTCCTTTGGATATAAACCCAGTGTGAAATTACTGGATCTTTTGTTAGTTCTATTTTTGTATTTTTTGAGAAACCTCCCTACTATAATATTCAGAATATAAAAGAAACTCAAACAACTCAATAGAAAAACAACAACAACATCAATAATAATAATAATCCAATTAAAAATGTGCAAATGAGCTGGATAGACATTTCCAAAAGAATGCATAAAAAAGGCCTATGTATATGAAAAATGATCAACATCATTAATCATCAGAGAAATGCAAATCAAAAGTACATTGAGACATCATTTCACCCCACTTAGACTGGCTGTTATCAAAAAAACTGAAAATAACAAATGCTGGCAAGAATGTGGAGAAAGAGGCACTCATACATTGTTGGTGGGAATGTACATTAGTACAATCATTAAGAAAAACAGCATGGAGTTTTCTGTATCTAGTTTCTTAATGTGAAAAATTAGATACTTGATTTGAAATGTTTCTTCTTTTCTGATAGGGACATTTAAAACTAGTGATTTTTCTCTGAGCACCACTTTACTGCATCTCATACATTTTGATGGGCTGTATTTTTGTTTTCATTTAGTTTAAAATATTTTTAGAAAATTTTCCTTCTGATGTTTTCTGTTTTGTCATATGTTATTTCTGGTATAGATCACTAATTATTTATGGTCAGAAAACATACTTTGCATGATTTTAAACATTTTAAATATATCTACTTTTTTTTTTTTTTTTGGCCCAGCATATTATGGTCTATCTTACAGAATGTTCTGTCTGCTCTGGAAAATAATGTGTAATCTAAATCCTTTGTATAAATTTTATTAATTTCAGTTGGGTCAGTTTGATTTGTAGTAGTGTTCAAGTCTTCAATATTATTTTTATCTTTAAAGTGCTCTAGTCTTTATTTCTGACAATGTGGCATTAATGTCTCTAAATATTAGTGTTACATTTTTATTTTTCATTGAATCATATCAGTTTTGCTTCATGTATTTTAAAACTTTTTTGTTACTTGTATATAAGATTATAGTTGTTTCATATTTCTGATGTATTGACCCATTTATTGTTATAAAGTATCTTGTAACTAGTAATGCTATTTATATTAATATCTATTTGGTCAAACATCGATAAAGCTACCCCAATTTTCTTATTGGGAAATAAAAAGATATGCACTCCTTCAGGGAATATCTTTTCCTGTTCTCCTGTTTTTATCTTCAGTCTATTTATGTCTTGAATCAAAGATATAATTATCGATGGCATATAGTTAGGAGTTACTTTTTTTTTAATAAAGTCATATAACATCTGCCTTTTGACTGGGGTTTTTAGATCATTCAGTTCAATATACTTTGTAACATGTTTGGAATTGCTTCTGTCATTTTATTATTGTTTACAATTACTGACATGTCTTTTCTTGTTCTTTCTCTGTTTCTCATTTACTGACTTCTTTAGTATTAAATACATATATTTCAGTGAACAATTTTAACGATTTTGTTGATTTTTAAAGTGTGTGTGTGTTATTATTCCCTGAATTAAAAGTACATCTTAACTTATCACAATGTATTTTTAATAACACTTACTTGATTCCAGTTAAATATAAACACATTCAAATATAATTTATTTTTTCCTCACATTTTTGTTCTATTTGTGTTATATATTTTACATATATTTAGCTAATAAGTCCAAAACCAAAATTAACCAGTATTGCTTTATGCAAATTTATCACTTAAAGAAGTTAGAAACGAGAAATATATTTATGAATTGTTTTTCATTTACCTACATATTTAGCATTTTCATCACTTTTCCTTTATTCCTACATATTCAGGTTACCACTTGTTGTATATTTTTAGCCTAAAAAATTTTGTTTTGTTTTGTTTTTATGTTTCTTATAATTCTCTTCTCTTGGTAATGAATTGTCTCTTATTTCTTATTTTTAAATGTCTTTATTTTAGCCTCACTTGGGAAGGACAATCTTGCTAGATATAAAACTCTTGGGTGACATGTGATTTTATTTTCTTTATTATTTATTGTGTGTGTGTGTGTGTGTGTTTGTGTAGTGTAGTCATCCCACTGCTTTCTTTTCATCATTGTTTTTAAAGAAAAATCAGCTGTTAATTGTGTTGGTGTTTCTATTTTCTTTGTCTTTCAACAGTTTGATTACAATGTGTCTATGTGCAGATCTATTCTGCTAGATATTCATTGGACTCAGATCTATAAAATAATAATTTTTCTCAAATTTTGAAAAATGCATCTATTATTCACTCAATATATTTTTTTCTTTTTTTCTCTTCTCTGCTTCTTGAACTCCCGTTAGAATGCATGTTGGCATGTTTATTATTGTCACCTTCTCCCTTAGATTCTGTTCATTGTATTTTGTTCTTTATTCTCTCTAAATAATTGGTTAGTTGGAGAATTTTTATTTATCTAGGATTAAGTTCACTAATTTTTATTTTTATTTATTTATTTTTTTTGTCCTTTCACGTTTCTTTTGAGAACTCTTAGTAGACTTTTTAATTTTAATTATTGTACTTTTCATTTCTGGAAATTTTTATTCTTTTTTATAATTGTTTTTCTTTATTAATATTCTAGATTAACTGATTCATCATAATTGTGCTTTTCTTTCTCTTTTTAAACATGGGTTTCTAAATTCTGTAAACATATTTATAATAACTATTTTTAATTCTTTGCCTGCAAAACTTTTTTAACTGGAGACAAACATAGACGATGTCTATTGACTATTTTGTTTCCTCAGTATTAGTGACATTACTTGTTTTTTCATATGTCTTACTTTTCTCTCAGTGTCAGACATTTTAGATAATATACTGCAGCAACTCTGCATTCTGACTCTTTCCAGTTGAGATTTGTATTTTTTTATTTGTGTTAGTACCTTGCTTGGACTAAAATTGTGAAGTCTGTCTTCCTTTTGGTGTGTTAAATATCTTGGATAGTAAGGCTTCCACTCTCTGCTGATGGATCTGGGTGTGGACTGGGCATCATTTTCAAACCTCAGTCTATTTTCCAGTTGGTCCCAGATTTTACTTTATTCTGGGCTCTTTTGCATCTCCTCTAAGAGTTCATAAAAACTCCATCAGCCAGTAAAGTGTAGATGGCTTTACCTCTTTGTGGTCTTTGAACCCAGCATCTGGTCAATTCTGCGTATGTGAAATGTTAATTAATCCTCCTGTTGCTGTCTAACTTCATATAACTCCCTGCTAAATACACAATGAGCTCTGATATCCATTGCTTCCCCCAAATAGGCTTGTATCCTGTGAGTCACAAAGCCACTAAACTTTGTTGTTCACTGGACACCAACACTACAGCAACATTAGTTTAATTGACTAGTTTAATTGATTCAAATCAAGTGGTATTCCTCTGGCAATGGAAGTGGAGCTTCTGATTTCTTATCCTCTTCTCTCTCTTCTTTCATAGAGAACTGCAATATGGATAACACTTGATGGGAAGGGGGTACAAGAACATCCTTAGGCAAAAATGCCACAGACTCATGCTGCTTTTATATGACATTTAGAAGCTTTTATGAAAAATGTTTCTAAGCTCATTGTATATCATCAGTCAAACCCAGTGTCATTTTGGAACACTTTTTCCGGCTCTACTATTGCATTTAGAGGAGAGAATTTGTTGAACTTCTCACTGTATCATGGTGTAAATAAGCCTAACTATGTAATATTTTCTAAGTTGTTTAATATCTTTGTGTACAGATTGGGAGAAGGAATAGATAATGAATGGGCACATTAATAGTGCTGATAGTTGATAGCTTATAGACTATGGCTGGGTATATAGCATGAGGATACAAAAAGAAAAACTACAAAACAAAAACAACCAAAGAAGAGGTCTCTAAAGTAGACTGTTAAAATATGCATAATTATAGCTTATTTATGTATCTAAAACTAAGTTAATTTTCCTCCAGAGCTTATTCCACTGATGGTGGGGGAAAATGGACTTAAAGTTTATTCAATAACTTCCTAATTAAAAGCAACAGAGAATGTTTATTAACAAATATTATCATTTTCATCTTAAAATACAATCTATCTTCACATAAATGCTGTTCATGTCTTCCCTCACATCTTCTGGACCATATGTTATTCTAACAGTTCAAGAGTAAAATTATGTATTTTTATGGCACTATTCCTGGGCTCCTCTTGTATATATTAGCCTTTTCCCCTTGCTTCACACTGAGCATCATTGGGATTTTATAATTACACATTAGCCCTTGTCTCTAATAAACTGACTGCTATAGTTTACAGTATCGGTGCCCCTCATGACAAGATGTGTAGGTCAGATCCTAGTTGTCTTCTTCTTAACGTTTTCTCCTGACCTCAGTACACATTAGCAATGCAGATCATTCAAGTCTCAACTCTTGTCATTGGCTTAGGCTTTCTATTTGCAGCTTATACTAGTAGTTTGCCTTACCCTTTTTTGCAATTATGCAATCAGGTCACTTTACCTCAAGTCCAGATACCTGCTACATCATATACTGGGTGCAAGTGAGGACTTCTGGATTTTTTTCCAAACTATATGACTGGAGAGGGAGAGTTTGGATAGTGCTAGCTCTGATTTCTTGTCTTCCTAAACATGCTACATCACTTCCTAAACATGACGTACAAGCAGTTCAAGGTATTCACTTATGTACATGCTATGCCATCATTTTAAGTATAACATAACATGCACATATTGGCTCATTATCTCTCCCAAGAGGTTTAAAATTCAGTTAGGTAAGGTGTCTGCTCTTTCTTGAGGTTTCACCTTACTCTGCATAATAATCAGTATTTGACCATCTCCTTCCCCTTAAAATTGATCCTTGGTGTGTGAGTGTTAATTTTCCCAAGGAAAATAAGTACAATTTACCTTCCCCTCTATTCTCAATTTTATTTCTCACTGTAAAGATGGTTACTTTTCTTCTCTTTATTTGAGGTGCAACTAGAAAACCTTCCCTAGAGCACTAAGATACAAGGCCTGAGTATTACGGCAGAAGTCTATCAGGGAAATAAACTAAAAAAAATATTTCCAAGGGAAAAACATGCTTAGAAGTATTTTAAGATAATCTATTTATCTTGTTAATAATAATTATATGTATAAAACCTTAATCATTGTGAGAGAAAAAAAAATTGCCATTTTTTGAGATCTTATTCTTAGCCACACTCTGGTGGACGTGGTTTGCATATTATCTTTATTTCCATTCATGGATAAAAATACCGAATCTTAAACATTCATGCTAAATTTGTGGTTAAAATATAACAATATTTGTGTCACTGTGGTATGTAAAACCAAAGTTTATGCATTTATTCACTATTAAAATTAGAAGCCACTGTAGTACACAACACAACACACACACACACACACACACACACACACACACACACACACGCACATAAACGTACAACTTAAGAAAGGATTGTTTCTAGAAGTTAATGGTCACATATGTTAAATGATAGTGATAGTTAAAGTAAAATCCAAGGGAAAGGTTTATATCATTCCACAATGGGTTTTGAGTATTTGGTTAAGGGTAATGAAATTTTTTCTTTAAGTCAGTGCTTTTCTACTGTAGCTTTGCAAGACATTTAATGTATAATATTGTTTAGAGCTGATTTGAGCTATCTCTGCCATAATTTTATCTCATATTCTTTGATATTCCATTGATATTTCTTGGGTTAGAAATAAAAGAATGGAGGTACATCTAATATGCTGGGATTTATATTTAACCTAAACCTTGAAGATTGAGATACTTTCAGACTGAGAAAATCATAGACTGCTGGTTGCTTTAATAAGAGTCATTTCCAGCAAATGTTGGAGAAACAAACAAGAAATGTCCAATGAATTAGGCATTGGAAGATGATCAGTAGAGTCTGTAATTTTAAAGAGTTATTGGGAAGCACAGAAATAAGGATGTAGCTGAAAAAGCTCATCTGTAGTGAGGTAATAAATTGTTTCAAACAGATATAACAATGTGAAGTTGAGTCCAACAACATAGAACCTTGCTTCAAGAATAATATGTGCCATTCAATTTAAGTTGTGCCAGTTATTAAAGGCATTGCTAGTGCACTGCTCTGGGCTTTCATAGCAAATACTTATTTACTAAATATCCATGTTACATTGAATTGTGATAATGTACTTATGTAACTGTCTTCCAGGATAGATTGAATGTTTTTTCAAAGCAGAGGCCACTTTCTTACCTTTTTAATAGATCAAGAACATTAAAAAATTAAAATTGAACTACCATGTGATCCAGCAATCACATTTCTGGGTGGTGTGTATTTATACATATGTGTGTGTGTATATATGAATATATATATATATATATATATATGTATATATATGAATTGAAATCAAAATCTCAAAGGCTGATTAATGGACATAAAAGTACAGCAAGATATGAAAAATAAGCCCTATTGGTTGATTGAAAAGGCCTTACTTTTCTTTGCATTTGTCCCACGCTGCTGGGAATGCTGTTTCCCAGGTGAAAATCTGTCTGTCCCACATTGGGGGGAAAGACGAACAGCAGGATGAAGAAGCACCAGGCCAAATTTAGGCAACATAAAGAGAGATCAGCAACTTGGAAATGAGACATGCTACTTTATATGCAAAGATCTAAATTATATCCTGTTATAAAGAGAGAGTTAATTTCATTGAACTTATAAAAATAGCCACATTGCCATAAGAATCATAAGGATACTTAAAGTTGCTAAATTTAGGGATGGGGGGTGGATCAAATAAGGAGAAAACAAATGCTTTTATCTCTGTTTTAAATGACATTGTACCAAACTGTAGTTAGTTATAGATAGCTGAAGAGAGAGGGAGAGTTTTCTTACATTTGGAAAAACATTAGGAGAACCAGCAGTGTTTTAAAATAAGGAAATTGTAAAAACCCATAATTCTTTTTAATTAATTCACCAATTAACTTTTGTTGTTTTAACCATAGTGAACAATTTCACAAACTCATCAATTTCTCTTCAGCAAGTGGTGCTGGGAAAACTGGATATCGATATGCAGGAGAATGAAACTAGATCCATACCTCTCACCGTATACTAAAATCAACTCAAAATGGATTAAGGATTTAAATATACACCCTGAGACAATAAAACTTCTTAAAGAAAACATAGGGGAAACACTTCAGGAAATAGGACTGGGCACAGACTTCATGAATACGACCCCAAAAGCACGGGCAACCAAAGGAAAAATAAACAAATGGGATTATATCAAACTAAAAAGCTTCTGCACAGCAAAAGAAACAATTAAAAGAGTTAAAAGACAACCAACAGAGTGGGAGAAAATATTTGCAAAATATACATCTGACAAAGGATTAATATCCAGAATATATAAGGAACTCAAACAACTTTACAAGAAGAAAACAAGCAACCCAATTAAAAAATGGGCAAAAGAGCTAAGTAGGCATTTCTCTAAGGAAGATATCCAAATGGCCAACAGACATATGAAAAGATGCTCAACATCACTCAGCATACGGGAAATGCAAATAAAAACCACATTGAGATACCATCTAACCCCAGTTAGGATGGCTAAAATCCAAAAGACTATGAACGATAAATGCTGGCGAGGCTGCGGAGAAAAAGGAACTCTCATACATTGTTGGTGGGACTGCAAAATGGTGCAGCCTCTATGGAAAATGGTATGGAGGTTCCTTAAACAATTGCAAATAGATCTACCATACGACCCAGCCATCCCACTGCTGGGAATATACCCAGAGGAATGGAAATCATCAAGTCGAAGGTATACCTGTTCCCCAATGTTCATCGCAGCACTCTTTACAATAGCCAAGAGTTGGAACCAGCCCAAATGCCCATCATCAGATGAGTGGATACGGAAAATGTGGTACATCTACACAATGGAATACTACTCAGCTATAAAAACGAATGAAATACTGCCATTTGCAACAACATGGATGGACCTTGAGAGAATTATATTAAGTGAAACAAGTCAGGCACAGAAAGAGAAATACCACATGTTCTCACTTATTGGAGGGAGCTAAAAATTAATATATAAATTCACACACACACACATACACACACACACACACAAACCGGGGGGGGGGGGAAGAAGATATAACAACAACAATTATTTGAAGTTGATACAACAAGCAAACAGAAAGGACATTGTTGGGGGGGAGGGGGGAGGGAGAAGGGAGGGAGGTTTTGGTGATGGGGAGCATTAATCAGCTACAATGTATATCGACAAAATAAAATTTAAAAAAAAAAAAAAAAAAAAAAAAGAATTTTGGAACTTCAGTTTAAAGCCATGAACTCAAAGTTTGTCAGGAAAACTGTACCTATCAGAGTTTTTTCACGAAATATTTGAAGACATAACATTTTAAAATTATAATTAAACCAAGATTATGACTGGTAGCATTTATTTTATTTCATTTTATTATTTTTTTAAAATTTTATTTTGTCGATATACATTGTGGCTGATTATTGCTGCCCATCACCAAAACCTCCTTCCCTCCTCCCTCCCAGCCTCCCCCCGCAAAAATGTCCTTTCTGTTTGCTTGTCGTATCAACTTCAAGTAATTGTGGTTGTTATATCTTCTCCCCCCACCCGTTTTTTTTGTGTGTGTGTGTGTCTGTGTGTGTGTGAATTTATATATTAATTTTTAGCTCCCACCAATAAGTGAGAACATGTGGTATTTCTCTTTCTGTGCCTGACTTGTTTCAATTAATATAATTCTCTCAAGGTCCATCCATGTTGTTGCAAATGGCAGTATTTCATTCGTTTTTATAGCTGAGTAGTATTCCATTGTGTAGATGTACCACATTTTCCGTATCCACTCATCTGATGATGGACGTTTGGGCTGGTTCCAACTCTTGGTTTTTGTAAAGAGTGCTGCGATGAACATTGGGGAACAGGTATACCTTCGACTTGATGATTTCCATTCCTCTGGGTATATTCCCAACAGTGGGATAGCTGGGTCGTATGGTAGATCTATCTGCAATTGTTTGAGGAACCTCCATACCATTTTCCATAGAGGCTGCACCATTTTGCAGTCCCACCAACAATGTATGAGAGTTCCTTTTTCTCCGCAACCTCGCCAGCATTTATCGTTCATAGTCTTTTGGATTTTAGCCATCCTAACTGGGGTTAGATGGTATCTCAGTGTGGTTTTGATTTGCATTTCCCGGATGCTGAGTGATGTTGAGCATTTTTTCATATGTCTGTTGGCCATTTGGATATCTTCCTTAGAGAAATGCCTATTTAGCTCTTTTGCCCATTTTTTAATTGGGTTGCTTGTTTTCTTCTTGTAAAGTTGTTTGAGTTACTTATATATTCTGGATATTAATCCTTTGTCAGATATATATTTTGCAAATATTTTCTCCCACTCTGTTGGTTGTCTTTTAACTCTGTTAATTGTTTCTTTTGCTGTGCAGAAGCTTTTTAGTTTGATATAATCCCGTTTGTTTATTTTTTCTTTGGTTGCCCGTGCTTTTGGGGTCGTATTCATGAAGTCTGTATCCAGTCCTATTTCCTGAAGTGTTTCTCCTATGTTTTCTTTAAGAAGTTTTATTGTTTCAGGGTGAATATTTAAATCCTTAATCCATTTTGAGTTGATTTTAGTATACGGTGAGAGGTATGGGTCTAGTTTCATTCTCCTGCATGTGGATATCAAGTTATCCCAGCACCATTTGCTGAAGAGGCAGACCGTTCCCCAGTGAATAGGCTTGGTACCTTTGTCAAAGATCAGATGGCAGTAAGTGTGTGGGTTGATTTCTGGATTCTCTATTCTATTCCATTGATCAGTGTGTCTGTTTTTATGCCAGTACCATACTGTTTTGGTTACTATAGCTTTGTAGTATAGCTTAAAATCAGGTAGTGTTATGCCTCCAGCTTTATTTTTTATGCTAAGCATTGCTTTGGCTATGTGTGGTCTTTTGTTATTCCATATAAATATCTGGATAGTTTTTTCCATTTCTGAGAAAAATGTCTTTGGATTTTGATGGGGATTGCATTGAATTTGTTTATCACTTTGGGTAGTATGGACATTTTCACTATGTTGATTCTTCCAATCCAAGAGCATGGGATATCTTTCCATCTTCTTGTATCTTCTCTAATTTCTCTCAGCAGTGGTTTGTAGTTCTCATGATAGAGATTTTTCACCTCCTTGGTTAACTCAATTCCTAAGTATTTTATTTTTTTGGTGGCTATTGTAAATGGGCAGACTTTCTTGATTTCTCGTTCTGCATGTTCACTATTGGAGAAAAGAAATGCTACTGATTTTTGTGTGTTGATTTTGTATCCTGCTACTGTGCTGAAATCATTTATCAATTCCAACAGTTTTTTTGGAGAGGTTTTAGGCTGTTCGATATATAGGATCATGTCATCTGCAAACAGGGACAGTTTGACTTCATCTTTTCCAATCTGGATGCCCTTTATTTCCTTCTCTTCTCTGATTGCTCTGGCTAGTACTTCCAACACTATGTTGAATAGGAGTGATGAGAGTGGGCATCCTTGTCTAGTTCCTGTTCTTAAAGGAAAAGCTTTCAGCTTTTCCCCATTCAGGATGATATTGGCAGTGGGTTTGTCATATATGACTTTAATTATGTTGAGATACTTTCCCTCTGTACCTAACTTATGGAGGGTCTTTGTCATGAATGAGAGCTGAATTTTATCAAATACTTTTTCAGCATCTATAGAGATGATCATATGCTCCTGACTTTATTAATATGGTGTATCACATTTATTGATTTGTGTATGTTGAACCAACCTTGCATCCCTGGGATTAATCCCACTTGATCGTGGTGAACAATTTTATGTATGTGTTGCTGTATTCTGTTTGCTAGTATTTTAGTGAGGATTTTTGCATCTATATTCATCAAGGATATCGGCCTGTAGTTTTCTTTTTTAGTTATATCTTTACCTGGTTTTGGTATCAGGATGATGTTTGCTTCATAGAATGAGTTTGAGAGATTTGCATCTGTTTCAATCTTTTGGAATAGTTTGCAAAGAATTGGTGTCAATTCCTCTTTGAATGTTTGGTAAAATTCTTCTGTGAATCCATCTGGTCCTGGGCTTTTCTTTGTGGTAGCATTTATATCAAGACACAGATATTTAAAAACCTTACAAGATTTTGGAACACATATCCATAACACCTTTTCCATATAGTCTAATTTATTAAATAAGCCAATTAGTTTTGAAACATCTTTTATATATCCTTTGAGAAACTCCAGGGCCCTTGGAATTCCTCAAAGTTAAAGTTAAGTGTTGAGCTTTCAGAATTTGGTTTCGGAAAGTTTTGTTAAATAACAAAAGGCTTAAAACATTTAAGATCACAAATTATTTCAAAAAGTAAAACCAAATTGATAGAGGGCTTCAAAGTCAGAGAGCACAAGAACTGATCATGAAATGTTTTTTAAACCAGTTATCTAAGGGACAAAGAAAACCTTTTACAATTTTGTATTAAGAGCAATCAAGTGTGTTTTTCTTTTTTTTTTTTTTTTTTTATATCTGGTTGTTCCATCAAAGGAGAGCAAATTCTCACCCTGTATTAGAATACTTTTGACATTAGTTTTTAGAAAAACTCACATATAATTTGTTTTTAAATCTAGTTATTTTTTTTTTTTTACTGTAAAACCCTTTTAACAAACTTATCTACATAAACCATTATCAAGACTTACTCAGACATTCTGTTTTTGTCCTATACTTCCTACTTTCTAAATAGCCAGTTTACTCTAGGACAAAAATACACTGTACCAGATGCTTTCTTATATAAAAAATTAATATTTTTTCTCTCTAGCCCCTCCAACCATAACTATATCACCACATCCATAGCCTTCTTTAAATCACCTCCTTTTTACATACTTGTTTCTTTTTTATAGATGTTAAATCGGCCTAATTAGTCTAAAATTTATACATAAAAAGGGTTTTTTTTGGTTTTGGTGGGGTTTACAACTTAAAAGCCTCTAGCAAAGACAAATGTAGTCCCGTTTGATTAGTAAACCCAGGCAACAATGTTTGTTGATAAGAACATATTTATACATTCGGGTTAGTAAATAGGCTTCCATTTATCATAGCAAATTATACAAAGCATAGCTTGAGTTTTAGCTATTTTTACCAAATAAATATTTACAGTTTCCCAACCAAAAACTTGGTGTATTAGATCTATACCCTCATCCGTTAATGCTAACTAGGGCCTATGAAATATATGGCATAGGTTTCTTTTCACTACCTATTTCAGATCCCAGGTTTCCATGTGGCATTTAGAGCCAAGTGGAATCCAGTAAGGCAGAGGGCAGTATTCACTATCTATGTCTAAAAGATATTGCTTCTCACAGCATGGCCAGGAGGCAGAGCTGAGATAACAAGGAGACATATTGACCTAGAGACAAATTTAGGTAAAAAGTGTGAATCAAATTTTGAAAATATATTTATCAAAACTTTAGAAGATTTGAGTCACATGAACTTGAAAAGCATACTTATTTATTTAATGAATACACATTAATTATAAGCCAATTTGGTACCTCATACATAAAACAATTACACAAACAGACATGAACATATAGACATAACATACAGCTTATACAAGCATATATGCAGACATAAACAACAAGAACAAACAAGGATCTTATAGGTTTTGTTTAAAATGTAATAGAAAAGCTCACTAGTAAAAAGGACAGTCAGGTTTAGGTTGTGTTTTTTCCAAAAGGCTTATTGGTGAGCTCACCTTGCCTTAAACAAAGCAAGATAACAAATTTACCTTGCAAAGCAAACTATGCAAGTCTTTTCAAGAAAATACAGAGAAGATTTTTTTTCTTTTAAGAAGATAGCATAGCATTCTACCATAGAATTTTGTGAGACTAGAACAGAATTTATAAGTCTGTTTAAGATAACCAAGTGGATGCCAGAAAATTTGAGACCATCTAGTTAAACAGGTAGATTTTAGGTTAGTTTTTGTTTCTCAGACGGGTTACTTAGCTAAAGAGCTGAGCCACCAATCAGGGATGAAACCATTTGACTCTTGAGGTTTTTAGGAGAAGAGCAGTAGACCCAAAAGGGGTCTGGTTGGCACCATGACTGCTTTTCTTCACAAAACTCCAGTCTTCAGCGAAAGAGAGTAAGTAGCACATGCAGTTAAGAAAAGAACCACTGCTTTTAAAGAGGAGAGAAGCATCGTGCAGATAAGAAATAAAAACATGCTCAAGCAATACCAACAGTGTAAAGAAATATTAGCTTCTTTTTCTTTAGATTTTCCAATTTCAAGTTTTCTTAGTAACTGGCGCAGATTAGGTTTTATCCTTTTTTGGTGGCATAAACATGTCTTAGTTTTTTGTTAAGGTCTTGTATAGGCTTCAGAGCGACTTGACATTGATTCCTAGTTAGGTGGGAAGCCTTAACGAGACCCATTGCATAATTAACCAGTGACCAATTTGTTCCCAGATTTTTTTGTTAAGGCTCCCTTCCTTGAGGTATCAAGGACATAGTTGTTTAATAGCCACAAAAAGTTTTACAAGCTTCCATTCAGTTACTTACAACCTGTTGCTTTAAGGAGACTTTGGAGTTGTAATGTATGTTCAGTCTCCCCTTTCATTAACAAATTATCCATATTTTAAAAGTAAAGAGAACGAAAAAATATCTCCGGGTTTGAAAAAGCCTAACTTTGACCTGCCGCAGGCATGCAATCTCTAATCGAAAGCCACCTGTGATTCCCTTACCGGGATGCATTTCCCTTATTAGGGACTCCCTTGCTGGGATGAATCGGACATCCTATTCTTCTCCAATGCTTGGCAGGTCAGTCTCTGATCCATGGAGAACGTCCTCACATGGGGCACCGTTTTGTTGCTTTGTGTTGCTTTGCCCCCATGGATTTGTCACCCCACTTCCCCTGGGTGACAGAGACAGAAAGGATTACTCAAAGCCCATCTCTTCTGAGCAGTGAGAAGCCCTGATGTGGTTAACTTCCCTGGAACACTCAAGCGAGAGGGATCCCTTCCTCGGGAAATTAGCACCGAATTGGGGTTTTCTTCTTGCATTTATTTTCCAGACCAGGAAATTACAGGAAGAGAACAAAGGTGGGGTTATAGTTTAACAATATAGGCTGGTAACTTTCAGTGAAACAAGCCAGATGACATTCCAGTAAGGCTATCAACAAAAGCTTTGATCTTAGCAAACATTCCTTCTTACATCAATTTCTCAGTATCTTTACAAAACAATCAGTAACTAGTCTGTCTTTGAGCCAGCAACCTGCTGTGCCACAATTCTTATCTTGCAACAAAGACTCACTAGGCTGGGGAAAATTTCCTGTCCTTGCAAGGTCAATATTTGAAACTGCAAGACTATGGAAAACCAGACCCTGTGAAGTACATATGCTTTATAGTATATTCCACACTGTACAACATTTTGCCTGTGGTTAACAAGTTAAAAACATTATAATGAACACTTATAAATTTGTTAAGAGGGTAGATGTCATGGTAAGCATTCTTACCACAATAAAAAAGAAATGAAAATGTGAAATAATACATTTATGTACAGAAGAATTCTGGAAAGCTACTCAAAAAACTATTAACAGCAACTACTTCAGCAAAGTGCAAAGGTGAGGTTGGAAAAGCTGGGAAGATGTCTTCTTATTGTTTGAATTTTTCTTTGTGTTCTGAATTTTCCCTGTGCACATGCATAGTTTCTATAATTTGTTTCTTAAATGAACTCAATGAAAGATCATCTTAACTAAGGCATACTGAACAGTAAAGACATGAACTCCAAGATTAAAGAAAACAAATTTTTAAATCCTAGCCTGCTAAGAAACACATACTTAGAAAATACCTACACAATAAACATTTTAATTTACTAAACCAAGTAGGAGGAAACACAAATAACACTTTGAAGTTTGATAGGTAGTAGATAGAATTCAAATGGCCTAGAACATCAGAAGTCAGATGCTAGCATGCCTCCTTTAGTTTTCCAATTATTTAGTTACTTGTTTTAACTTAAGTAGTGGTGGAATGCATCAAATGTTTGTTGGGTAATTTATTGATATGTATTTCCTACTGACATCCTTGAGGCACAGGCAAAAATGTTAAAAATAATGAATAATATCATATGATTGAGGTAAGCTGATCCAGGGACAGACACGCATGTAGGGAGAATGCCATGTAAAGATGAAGGCAGAGATCAGGTGCAGCAGAAGCCAATGAACATGAGAAATTCTCAGAAAACTACCAAAAACTGGGAAAAGAAAACAAGAAATAGATCTTCCTCATGGCCCTCAGAAGAAACCAACCCTGCTGACATCTTAATCTTGGACTTCTATACCCCAGAATCATGAGAAAATACATGTTTGTTGTTTAAGCTACACAGTTGTGGTATTTTGCTATTGTGGGCCTAGGAAATTAGTACCCCATGTAACTTAGTGAAGAGGTCACTGATTTGTAGTCGAGAAAGCTATTCTCAAAGACCATCTCTGTTGCTTCCCAGATGTGGGCCTGGGGAGAATTATTAAAGTAGGTAAGTCTTCACATCCTTATCTGACCTAACATAGGATATGGTTTGGATTACAGTAAGGCTAAATAAATGTGTTGTTATTTTATGTTACTTCTCAATAAATAGATAATGTAATTTTCTAAGGTTAAGTCAGAAATAGGAAAAATCAATCTCTAAAAATGCAGCCAGAGCTAAGCACTCAGAAGCAATGTCACCTTAATATGCAGAGGAAACTGAAATTTCAAAGCTGTGATCCTTTGAGTTGACTGCTTTATTAGATTTTTCCATGGAAACTAGATTGTGTTAAGCTTTATCCAATGTACAGAAGCTTACATTGTCTACATGTTTCCCCTCTGTGTCCACCACCAAACTAGATTATTTTGCTTATATAGAATACCATCTCAACTTCACCATAGATTTAAATGACTTTTCTGCCTTCATCAAGGCCACCAGCAAATGACAACAAAATAAAAGTAGAAGTTAGATAAAGAAGATCATTGCCTTATAAGAATAAGCAGGTGGGATACAATGGTTAAGGACATACATGGTGAATTGTTTTGTTGTTGTATTTCCTACTTATGTTTATGCCAGGGAAAACTCTTTTTAAAGGTGAATCAATTAAACATCAGTTTAAAAATTTGGATGATAATTTCATTTTCTTATCAGTAAATCATATTAGTGTCTGTATTTATAAATTGGGTTAACTGAATGCTTTTAAAAAAACCTAAAAATTATACTTTGAACAAAAGAAAGATACGTAAAAGTCATGGGACATGATGTGTGTTCTTTTATGTACTAATTTTAATCTTTGTAATCTTAGGTTAATTAACAATGTTCCCTTAAAATAATCACATCAATCTTCTAATGCATAGATCAAATTTGAAGCTGTCAAAAAGACTTGGATGTAATCACCAAGCCAATTGATGGTGATGTGAGCAATTTTAGCTGCAAGAGATAAAGAGAAAAAACTTCCTTCCTTTTCTTCCTTTGTCAGTGGACTATTAATACAGATCTCATTTTCTCTCTGATCCATTACTGTGAAAATTACTGACTTCAGCTGTTTTGTCTTTTACTTATTTATACCTACCATTTGGCACATGAAGTTTGCCAAGCCCTTTATTAGGCATTTCATGGAAGAGATGAGGAGAACATAAAGACATCACAATCATGACATTTGTGCAGGGTAAGTGAACAAGGTTTGGGTCAGTAGGGAGTCAAAATTCAATGATGATTCCAAGAAAATTCATATCAAAAGCAGGATTTTGGAAGAGGATCCTTAGAAGAGCTTGAAAATGTCTAAGCTGGGAATTACAGTGGTATCAGGGAGGCCAATTATAGGTGATAGTCCAGGTGAGAAATGATGAAAACATAATCTAAGCTTGTGGCAAAGGTGATGGAAAAAATAAATCCAGATTCAGAGTCTTGGTGAACAGACGAACATGGAATATGAGAGAAAGGTATTAGTAAAAATAGACCCAAGGTTTCTAATTAAGTGGCTGGGTAAATAATAAAGACATTAACCTAGATTAAAAGTATGCATAAGTGCCAAGGCAGGTTAGAGAACAATGTGATTTGCTCAGTATCAGAGATGTTGAGTTTGAATAACCAGTTGGATTTCCAAGATCAATAAGAAATTGATCTTCAGCTTTAAGGGGAAAAAGTACCTAGTGATAAATATAATGGGAGTATTAGAATTTATAGAGTGGATAGACTTTGGCGAGAACAAATTACAGATTTTATTTTTAAAAAGAACATGAGAAAACTCAAGAAATTACATTAGGCACTTAGAAAAGGTTTGTCAGAAAAAATAAGATAAAATTGGTCATCTCCATTTTTGAGAGCTGTTTGGCAGAGTTGCAAGTACACTCATATTATATTTTATTCTACTGTATAACTGATGTGATTTTTTTTTCATTAACCCCTCAGCACTGAATACAGAGGGAAAAAAAGGAAAGAAGCAAAAGCATAACATAAAATTTTTGTTTGATCTCATTGTGATAGTTTTCTATTACTGTAACAAATTACCACACACTTAGTGGCTTGGAACAACTCAAGTTTATTATCATACAATTCTGTAGGTTAGACGTTTCCCTGGGCTAAAACCGAAGCGTCAGTAGGACTGTGTTCTTTTCTGTAGGCTCTTAGGGGAGTGACTCCTTTTTCCCCCCACCTCCACTCCTGCCTTTTCTGGCTTCTAGAGGCTGCCCATGTTCTTTAGCTTATAGTTTCCTTATTTTATGGGCAAAGACACAGATGACGGGTTGAGTCCTTTCCAAATGACATTACTCTGACTGTAGGTGCACCTGGATAATTCAGGATAATCTTCCTATTTTAAGATCAAATGATTAGTAACCTTAATTCCATCTGTAACTTTAATCGCTCTGTGCCATCTAATGTAACATATTTACGTGTTCTGGAAATTAGGACTTGGGCATCTCTAGGTAGAACCATTATTCCGCCTTCCACATTGACAACTTTAGCTCAATGAAAGTATCTCATCATTGAGGTTAACTGGTACCACTTGGCTTAAGGAGTGTTATTTTATCACCAAAGCCTCTGAATAGACATTTAACTATACAGAAACTGAATCAGTAACTTTTGATTTGTTTGCACAATATCCACCTGCTTCAGATGGCTTTAATATAGTTTTTTTATTAAACATTCATGGAGAGATAACTTCAGTCCTATACATATCCTTGCAGAGATTTACAGAAACAAACCAAAAAAGTTAATTTCCCTAAATATGAAAAGGAATGAAAACAAAAAAGGCGAAGACAATGCAAGAATATATTTTAAAAGATAAGAACCATTTGTTTTTCCCAGAAATTCTAGATTAATTCAATAACAGAAAATTGGACAATACTATTTTGCACATTTATAGATTAAAGAAGGAAACTTTATGGTTGTGACAATACATGCAAAAACGTGGCCAAACAATTATATATCATTTATGATTAACGAATCTAGTAACTTAGAAAAAAGAAGAAACATTTTAGCCTAGTATTGCGAATGTATAAAAAAATACAAGATGATGCTATATACTGAAAAAAAAAAAGTACATTATATCAAATGTAACAAAATGGTCTTTTCTGAAAAAATAAAACTTCCTTTAAAATATTCAAGGCCTATAAAATTTATAAAAATATTATTTTTATAGATAAGCAAACTAAAAATTGTAAATGAGACTATCCTCTCCATACTAATCTGTATATATAATATAATTAAAATCATAATCCAAATAAAAATGTACTCATGAGTATGTAGTCATGTAATTTGCGACCAAGCTTGGCGTTCCTGGAGATAAGGTGGGATGGGAAAATAATTATCACTATATGATAAAGAGATACATACTTATCTCCCGCCATATATAATACTTGGCACCAGATGCATCATTGACACAAATGTGAAAGGAAAATCTAGATATATTCTTAGAAGAGGATATAAGATAATTTTGTTATGGCCTTGGATAGAGAAGAATTTCTTAAACAAAATTCATGATTTTTTAAAAAAGAAGGAAATCATAGATGAATTCAGTACATCTGAGAACTTCTGTTCATATATGGACACCATGAGTAGTAAACCAAAGTGAAAGATGATATTTTCTACAAATGTAATTCACAAAGAATTGTGTGTCCAGAGAGAACAAACATGATACTTGAGTGAGAGAATGTGTGTGTGTCCACGTGTGGCAGTGAGAAGACTAACAACAAAGTTTTAAAAGTGGTAAAAATGTATAAACAGGGATTTCACCAAGATTAAGTATGAATAATAAAGGGGTATTAGAGAGGAGAGATAATTTGGTAAACACGGTTGTTGCTCAACAGGACAAGATCCGCAAAGAGGAAGGGCCTGGAGCTCCTTGCCAAGAGGGGTCTTGGCTTTGAGTGAGGAAGAATTCAAGAGCAAACTGAAGGGTTGAAGTAAAGAAAAGTTCATTGAAACAAAGTTACTTCACAGACAAAGCAGCATTCTCCCCTCTGAAATGAAAATGGGAAACCCCTTTGTTTTTTTGGTGGGGGGAGTTTTTATAATTCTTTCTACAAGTTGCTCAACTCTATGGAAAAAAAAACTATTTCTATCCTATATTTTATCATTTACGTCAGTCTATTATACAGTGAAACCTCATGTTCTTCTTGCCTGTGGATGATTAATGTGCCCCTTTTAGTAATTCTTCATTCCTTGAGAAAGGAGGTCAGATCCCCTGATCCTTGTCTGACAAGGTTGTTATTTTTAAAGTTAATGATTACATGAGAAGTTTCTAGTCTCCCTTCATGAAAATGGCATTACTCATGCCTGTTAGCTATAGCCTCTTCCATCCTTCTATCTAACAGTGACCAATTTGGTAAACATTCCAATGCTGGGCAAAACTAACTGTTGGCAAAAATACGGAGTGAGAGACACTTTCATTAAATGTTTAGTAACTGCTTGTCTTACTGCAAATTGATGCAGCCACTTTGGAAAATTATTTGGCTTTACTTACACTGTTGACACATGCTTATTTTATGACCCAGCAATTTCACTACTTGGTATATACCAAAGAGACAATCTTTCTCATGTACCTCAGGAGACATAAAATCAGAATTTTCCTAGCAGCCCTCTTAATAATTGCAAAATATTGGAAACCACACAAATGTCCATCAACAGTGGAATAAACTGCAGCTGCATGTATCAAATTGGATAAATCTCAAAGTTATAAAGTTGACAGAATAGCAAGTCCAAAATGAATATATAATAATTTCATTTTTATAAATTGAAAAATGCAGGATATATATGTATGTGTATATATTTATATATCTGTGTATATATACATATATATGTACACACACACATATAGTTTAAAGATGGATAGCAAAACCTTCAAAAAAAGGAAAAAATTAATAGCACCTAATTAAGGTTAAGTGGTTACTACTGGGTGATGAAGTCTGCAGGGGCCAAAGAGGACTTCTAAGGTATTAAGCTGATTTGTGAATATATTGTTTGTTTTATCATTATTATCTAATTGTACATCCAAGTTATATATGGCAGTTATATGTCTATTTCACGATTTAAAAGACTCAAAAGGAATGCTGTGTTATTAATGTATTAGATGCGCACACACTGCAGACAGTGTAGCCCATTAAAACAGCAGAGGGCTTACAAATAGGGAGAGGCAGGACTGAATAGTTATTGCACCATTTACAGGCTTCCTGACCTGGGCATTTTTAAAAAGAGATAATAATACCCATTCTGCAGGGCTGCCCTGAGAACTAAGTGAAATAATGAATGCAAAACGCCAACAGTACGCTTAATGTAGCTGCTCAAATTGAGAATCAACATGAAGGAAATGAAGTCTCCTTCCCTGACAGCAGTTTCAACAGAAGAGACTGTGTTCACCGCAGCAACTACATCATAGGAGAAATTGTCAAATTGTGAGGAAAAACTGCAATAGAGTAACAGCTTCCAATAAATAACATGGTAAGAAAGCAGAGTTTCATCCTACTCAGGAATGCATACACATAGGGAGAGGGGAGGCGGGTGACAGAAGTTGCGCTGTTCCCACACAGCCTCTTTCACCCTTAGATGATCTGTCATTGTATGCAGAACACAGTGGCAGATTTATCCTCACAATTCAGGTTGCTCAGTAATGGTTCAGGTGAAAGCATTTCAGTAATGCCATAAAGTGGGAACTCATAAATGACGGAGTCTATTATTAGGTGACAAGCTCCAGCCCAGTGACTTTGTTTGTGACTTTGTATAGACTCTGCAGAAATGCTTCCACTGTTATGAGCTTCAGGAGGAAAGGAATGCAACAACATCGCTCAACACGTTTAACTGCCTGATACCTGTGAAAAAATACCTCATATTATGTTTTGTAGTGATGAACATATTAATCATCCTTATTTGATCATTATACATTGTACACAGGCATTGATATTCAACTCCGTGCCCCACAAATATGTATAGTTAACTATTTTTCAATGATAAAAAAAGGAACGTATGGACTAGAGTAAGGCTAACCAGTTTAAAGAAATTGGTACAATGTAAAGCAATTTATTTACACTTGTGCAAACTCTTACCTAAATATGGAGAGACCTGGGTATGTTTTAATGTTTCCTTAACCACATTAGTTGTTGTTTCCATATTCTGTATAAAGCCACTGAATTTTCACTGCTTTCATTTTTTATTATTATCTGAATGGTGATTAATGGTGTGCTTCTCTATGATTAGATTGGCCAAAGAAAAATGTGTGTTAATAGCAAATACATGTGACCAATATTCCCTGTAGAAATTGCTTTGAGGAGGAGCGAAGTAAATTAAGATTTTGGGTCATATAAGTGTGCCCTATCCTATGCACGTTTGAGTGGTCATTCATAATGGGACCTGGTTACCTCATATATTCCTATAGATAAATTTTAAATTACTTTTTTTTCTTATTTAATTATGAAGAAATAATGATACTGGGTTTTATCCAATTAGTGTTTACAGGGAACATTAGAGTCTTTAGCATCACCTATATACACTTTATCTCTGTTCCTGTTAATATTCCATAGGATTTATCTTTGATGTTAACCTGAAATGATACAGATGATATCTTTTGTCTCGCATTTTCTGCAACATGCAAGCAAAGAGCAGAATCACCATGTGAACTGGCAAAACATTTAAAATACTGCGTCGTATTTTTGCCATAAAGACATAATTATTTTAGTTTTTTTCCTCTAAATGTTAATTAATTAGTTCATGTAAAAGCAGAAGTAAAAGCCATGGGTCAAAATGTTCATGAATTATTAAGGATCTGCCTTGATAACACAGAAATAATACTCACCATATAACAGGTATATGTATACATTTTTATATGTGTTGAATCTTATTTAAATGATGAAAAGCATAAAATATGATGACAGAAAAAAACACAGCTCATTGTGGAAGATTCTTAAGAAAATGAATAAAGAAGGATTTTCTAGGACAAATGTTGAATAGAATGGCTTTATTGCTATTTCAATTTTGTCATATTCGGATCTAAACTTTGAATATATAACAGGATAAGCCGATTTTGAGTTAGGTATGCCAATAAGTGTAAAAACTTTAAAAAAAAAAAAAAACAAACCCAAAGGCCAACTCATCAAAAGTACTAAAAAGTAGTCTTAACATAGCCCTAAATCTATTAAAGAAATGGAATGTTAGATTAAATAACTTCCCGCAAAAACCCCCTGTTTTTATCTGCCACATTCTTTAATAAATTCAGTGAAAAAAAGCACATGCACTTTACACAAACTCTACCAAGATCATTAAAAAGAAGAAACACTTTCTAACTGCAGATCAATTTCTCTTGTAAACATGCATGCCTAAATCTTAAATCTAATATTTTGAACAACATATGTAAACAACCGTGCATTCTGATCACATTGAATTTATTCCAATAAATGAAAGGATCCCTTGAAATAAAAAACTTTATCAATATAATTTCACCATCATGACTGAACAGGAAGAAAAGTGATCATAAAATTAAACTCCAAAAAACATTAAATAAACTTTATTTTTTATTATTAATAAAAGACAGACATTAGCAGGAAAAAAAATTTCATAACCTGAAGAGGATATTTACAGGATCTAGCCAAAAAAAAAAAAAAAAAAGAAAAGAAAAAGAAATACTAGCACAAAAAACGAAGTTCTTAAAGCGTTCTTTCTGAACAAAGGAAGATGAGAAGGAAGACTGCCTGTCTCCACTGTCTCTGCTAGACTTCATTTTAGAACACACGAATAGTAAAATAAGGCAAAAATTGAATGTAAACAATAAGAATATAATTATTCAAAAAATAATATTGATGAATAATTCAGATAATTTCCTGATATACAATTGAAATTTTAATGTGAACTTATCAAATATCTTAGATATAATGCCAATGTGCAAAAAGTCAATTGAATTATAAATAAACCATAAGGAAAAAAATATCATGAACAGTGGTATCAAGAAAAAAACAAATATATGCATATTAAATGTACAAGTACTCTGCACAAATGACTATAAAATATATTAAGATGCATTTGAAAATATCTAACTACATGGAGGACAATATCATGTTCCTGAAGTCAATGATTCAATATTGTTAATTGTTAAATCTGCTCATATTGTTCTAAACATTTTACAGAATCACAAACAAAATGACTGCTGGGTTCTTTTTGTATACCTTGTAAAATAATTATTAAAATATATTATAAGAGTAAATAGAACAAAGGAAATAATTTAAAAGAATTAAAAATTTGGGTGATTATGCTAATGACTGTCAGTTTTTGGAAAATACTCATAAATCTGGAAAACTTATTTTGGACTGAGCATAAGCAAATAAACCAATGAACACATAGAGAGTCCAGAAACAGCCTCACAGAGTGATGGATATTTGATATTTGACAGTAGGGAAACAGTGGTCTACACAATGAGTAATGCTGTATCAATTAGTTAAACACACACACACACACACACACACACACACACGTATGTATATAATACTTAAGAGAAAGTAAATATTCAAGCCACAAACTGTTAAACAATGTTTGAAAAACGTACAACTAACACAGGATCATCTGCAGAAAAATATATAAATTGCTGCAAATCAGTAGGCAAAGACAAAAAATCCCACAAGCAATATACAAGAGGCTTGATGAGGCACTTTAATACGAATGATATCCAAACTGCCAATAAATGTCTGAAGAGGTTCCTATTAATTGTGAGGGAAATGCAAGTTATAGTCATCATGAGAAATAAAGGAACCAAAAGGAGAAAACACAACACACCACCAGTTTGCTAAAATTAATAGAATTGGGAATACTTCATATATTGCTGGTGGAGGTAGACTGTGGTAAGTAAAAATGGAAATTCAGCATTATCCATGGTACATACCCATTACCCAACAGTTCCACTCAATTGTATGTAATGATCAGAAGTGTATGCATGGGTTCATCGAGACAAAAACAAAATGCACCTAGCAGCATTATCTATACTTACACTAAAGCAGAAACAAGTCAAATGTCCATCAGCAATATAATGAATAAATCAATTCTGATATATTTATAAACAGGAAGCTATAGATCAGTGTGAATGAACAAATTGGTATCAGCAACATCCGCAATGAATCTCATCAATATAAAACTGGGCTAAAGAAGACACACACCCTCACAGGCAAACACATAAACGTACAACCTCCACCACCCCCACACAGATCAATTACAACCAAGAAAAAAAAAAAAAAAAAACCCTCAAAAAAACTATTTTCTGCTGTTAAAAATAAGGGTAATGGTTATTTGAAAGCAGGGGCAGGATATGCACTTTGAAGTACTGTTCTGGGTCTTATTAAGAGTTACATAAATATCCTTTACGTGTGAAAATTAATTGAACTATACATATAATTTGTGCATTTTGGAAGATATGCTACATTTCAATTACAATGTTTTTAAATAATTGTATCTGAAAGACGTATACAGTGTGCATGGGTACTTTAAAAGTTTGAATGATTTTATAAATTTTCTGTAGATAAAGATAACCAAGAGTCTCTCCCTCATGGCAGGAAATGCCATTGGTGGAGAATGTATCTTGGAATATCTATGGTTTGCCTAATGAAGTTTGTGTAAAATCTGCTTTTTTATACTGAAAACTATTAGGATCGTCTTTAAAATTTAATTTGGGCTGGAAATATCCAAAACAAACCTTGAAATAAAAATTTGTAATTTTTAAAAGAAATTAACGATATAATATTTCAAACATGCATAAATGTACATAAAATAATGTAGCACTTTTCACTTAGATTTATCAGGTATTAATATTTTGCAGTAGTTGCCATAGTGTCTTTTTTGTTAATAAATAAATATGCAAAGGACTAAAGCTGCATACCACGATCCTCCCCTTTCTATACCCAGTTTTAAAAAAAAAAACAACAAAAATAACAATCCAAAAAAAAAAAACCAAAACAACAAAAAAACACTGCACTGTTCTGAATTAGATATTTATCTTTCCTCTGTTAATTGAGCATTCACCTACGGAGCTGTTCGTTTTGATTTATATCACTATCACTATTTCTATTGTGTGGATACATCATAATGTATTAATGTATTCCCCTACAGATGGACAGTAAGCTTATTTTCACTTTTTTAATTTAGTCCTGTGCCTCACCTGTACAAATTTTAAAATCATCAAGTATCTAGCAAAAAAAATAATAATAATAATAATGGGCAATGCTAGGAAATGGAGGCACACTCTCTGCTCTTTTAAAATACCAAATAAAATAAAATAATATATATAAAATTTTCACCTGTTTTCTAGACACCAGAACTATGTGTCCTTCTACTTTATAATAATAGATTTTAAGATCTATGTTATTAAGGAATATATTTAAATTTCTACTTAATATATTGCTTAATTCATATTTATCTGAGAGCACAGTGGATCTATTAATTCCTCACCATCTTTCATCATCTTATGCTTTGAGAAAATTTCCCAACAAAATGAAAATTCTTCAATGCCCACAGAAAGTAGCAGGGCTTTGAAAGTGATCAAAGGTTACTGTAATACATAATATGATATAGTAAGATATAACACAATAGCATAGATAAAATATACTAGAATGAAAAACATAAAATATTTATTTTGCTTAGTTTTGCCTCCATTGTTTTTGTTGCAGTGTCTATTTTAGATCATTTCTAGTCTAGTTGTGCTTTTATTCAAGACAAAATGAGCTTTAGATAATTCCATTGATATACCACATAGGTTCTTTTTGTTAAAAATAAAAGATAACAGCATATTTTACTTAAAAGTTTAAATTGTGAAATAAAAAGGGATTTTAATGGTCTACGATTTTTGTTTTAACTTTGTTTTTATTTAAAGACCTGCTATAATTTTGTGAGAGAACTATAAAGGTCTGTTCAGAAACATTATAATGTAAAATGAACAGAGAAGGACAATGAGATATTTAATTTACCACAGCAAAGCCATTGCTGTGAAGAATGGATAATATATGTCAATGGTAATATATGGAGAAATAGCACAAGTGTATAGCAGAGACAATAAATCTGTTTTTACCACAGGACTTGTCTTAGACATTCCTCTTAGTAATAAATAAAATAATTTTAGGCCACATGAAGCTGGCTTCAAATCCTTTGTTTATGGCAATATACACCAGTTATGATTCAGACAATACAGAGCATTTCCTAAAGCCTGCGACAAAGAGATAAATCCTTAGGTGAGTATTTAGATTATTCTTTGCAAAGTGTCAGTTTTGTCTTTATTGATCTTCATCATTGGAAGCCAAATATTTGATGTTGTCTCCACTCTATAAATGCAATATTGTGAAGATTAGCATGTGTCTTTCTTCCTATACAGGTCTATTCATTCATTTATTCTGCTTGAAATTTTCCATGTATTATAAAAAAAGAAAACAAACGAAAATGAGGCAACAGTCTATTTTGTCTGTTTTTGATCTTTATTAATAGAAATAGAGTAAAAGATAGGAGTTGAAAGAAGGAATTATTTCTGAGCTGTTCTCTTTCACATGCACACGCACACACACACGCACACACACACACACGCACGCGCACACACACACACACGCACGCGCGCGCACACACGTACTCCAGTTGCTTTCTGTCTTTCTCTCTCCCACCTGCACCCTCTTTCCTCTTCCACTTAACAAATGATAAACTGCTCAGGTCACGCTCACCCAGGAAATGAATTTTGTAGCCATTGTTTGCTTACTTGAAGTAAATGTTACCGCAAAATGTAGACTGAGTACTTTTAACTCACGCTCCTGGGAAGCACCGTGATTCTATACCCAGAACATTTTTCCTTATTATTTTAATTTTTATCTTTTCTGCTTACATTCCTAGTATCAATTAAGTAGTTTTCTGTCATTCGTAAGTTATCCTTGCCGCAAACTAAGATATGCAATATTATTTTCATTGCAACAAATGCATATGCAACAATGCTATTAAAGTTGGTTTATTTCAGTTAATTTCCAATATAGGTACAAAAATCTATCATGAATAAGAAATAATGCTGTTCTACTGAAACACATAATCTAAATGGGGAGAAAGAGAAAAATAAGCAATTTTTAAAATGAAATTACAATTTCATGAGGCAAAAGTGCAACTCAGGTAAATACTGTATATTTGAGGTCATTTCTAGTGTTTGACAATTAACTTCTGATATGTATCAGGAGATATGTACCTATCATAAATTAGTACTAATATCTGTCTTAGTGAGCTTAAAGAATTAGTGGATAGATGCACAGCTGGCTGTCCATATATAACTAGTGCTCTCAGAGCATCTTCATATACACAGTCAATTTTTATATGCAAATAAAACTTATTTTAGTGAACTATGATTATTCCTGTTTATTCATATTCCTAGAACACATACAGATTTCTGATGTAATTAAGTTTTTAACTTAAAAAAATGGTGTGTATTATTGAAGGAGTAAGATTATCATGTGGTTTAAACATAAATCAACTCTATAGCTGACATTTATTTTCTATCATGAGCAATGGAAATTTGCTTTTAAAAAAAAAATCTGCACTGAGTAATCCTGATAATATTTTTTTCACATTTTAAAAATGCAATGCCTGCACATAGCTTAGATGAATATAGCCATATGTGTATATATAAACATATATAATATTTCCATTTATTAATGTGTTTCCTACACAGTTCATATTGACATTAGATTTTAAAGAAATTCCACAAGGCCTTTTCATAAGTAAATATACACTGGATTTGTATATTACCTGTTGTTATTATAGTTTTTATTTTCCTTTTTATGGCTTTAATACAATTTTGTTAGTCATTGTCGATTCTGTATTTTTATTTTGAAATAGCTCTTTGATGCTTTCCCCAATTAAATTTTTAAGGTATTTTATTAACAGTAAAACCTTCAATGAATTAAGGCTATGGCTTTCTATGTGAATTCTTGTTTGAAATATTAATTTACCAAAGGAATAGTTCATATTCAGAGAAGGAACTAAAAACAAATGAAAATTATCTATAAAGGAAATTAAACAAAGGATGCATAATGTCACCAACATATACAATCCCATCCCCTTCTTAAATAGTAAATAGGATAATAAATTGAGTAGGTAGTAAATAGAATAGGAATTGAGGGGATAGAGAAATCTTAGTTACTCAATTGACTTTATTTTTTAGTAATACAAGATTTGAATTATTCAAGCTGAAACTATTAAATATTCACAGTGCTTCATATTATACAGTTATTGATTAATGTCTTTGGTAAAGTACACTATTATCTCTGATTACATCAAGGTCATTCTGAGGAACAGGACGAAGGTACAAAGTTTTATATATGAAATATGAAAAGCTAATACATAATTCATATTTAACAGAAAACATAAAGGTTAACCCCTTGGAGAATATGAAGATAATACTCGTGTTCTTCTGACAAATCTTTATAGTGGCAATTTGGAAAATGCCAGTGTTTTATTACTATATATTCTTGTACTATGACATGAGTTAATGCCTGCCTGCCTCACTATTCCTGTGGGCAAAAAAAAAAAAAAAAAAAAAAAAAGAATTGGAATTATGTACCAGAGAGATATTTTAAAAAATTAAATGACCCAAAATAATTTTCCTCTGTATACGCATTAGAAATGCTTGGAGAGTACCTTTCACTTCTGAAAAAATTGGTACTTCATTTTAACATCATACCAGATATCTGTTAAACTCTCTGTGACTACTATAAGAGTGCAGATATTTGAAATCAATTCCCATTTTGGAATTATTTACATACTAACCATAAGTGAAATACTTAAATGTTAACTTTATTGCAGACTGGGCCTAGTTTAAAAATTTGGAAAACTGACTTCCGGCAAATGTAAATGGTTTGTTCAAAGTTTCAATGGGCAATATTGGTTGGTACAATGAAGAGAGAATTGCTTTAGGTTAAACCTGGATTTTATCCTGCCTCTGCCACATAATGTCTGTCTCATGACAAATGTTACTTAAACTCTAGGGTCATAATTTTTCACTTATGTACAAAAAAAAAAAACAATGTTGATGGTTTGAGATTTGGTGAGAAGATGAGATAATGCAAGTTAAAGCATTTGACATATTTTCTCATTTCATAAATACTACCTATTCTTTTCATGGAGCAAATAGATCTAAGATCCTGGCTTCCAGAATCCCTTTCTATTTTTCTTTCAACATCATTGCCCTATCACATTTAAGTCAGTAAATCTGACAATTAGATTAGACTATGGATAATTGTCTCCCAAATCCATATCTTGTTTTCTTCATTCATAGTAGCATCTTAAAACAACGGAAGGGAGCTCAGATTACAGGAGAATGTGAACCAGTTTCCCCCCGCTGTGGCCACATTTTTATTGAAAATCCTATGTGATTTAAAATTATGACTTAATTTGAATATTGAATCAATGAGATTGCTCAATACAAAAATCAGGAAATCATTTCCTCTCATACCTCAGAACTAATCTGTCAACACATCCCATTGACTGTATCTTCAAAATACTGCTAGATTTCATCACTTTTTTTACTTCCACTACCAGCATGCTGGTGCTAGCCACCATCATTTATTATCTGGGTAATTGCAATGGCCTGTCAACAGGAGTCTCCAGTTCTGCATCAGGATCCCTTCAACACATTCTGAAAACAGCAATTTGTGTAATCACTTTAAAAGATAAATCAGATTATGATCCTCTTCTGTGTAAAACTTTCCAATATATTCTCATTCTATCACTATAAAATCCAGAGGTTGCACAATGTTTTGTAGGTCCTACACCACATGGACCCCCCAACTCCCCAATCTCTCTATAAATTATTCTTCCACCATATCCTTTCTTCTTTCAGATTCAGGTACCATATCCTCTTTGTTATTACTGAACACAGAAATGTTTATAGTTTTCCCCATATCTTCATGTCCTTAGTCAGTTGCCGTATTCACCCATTAGAGAGACAGTATGGTATAATGATTGAAAAAGAGCATGAATTTTAGAGCCATAGATTTTAGGATTTACATCCTGTCTTTACCGTTTACACTTACTCTACCCTAAACAAGTTGCTTAAACTCTCAATTTCGTAGTTTCCTTATTACCAATATATTGGAAATACCGACTATCACAGAGTATTGCCAAGAGTAATAATGAGACAATGTATAAGTATAAACAATATTTACTACATTGCTGGACAGTCAATAAATGATTTCTATTAAATATAAAATATTCCATGGACTTTTTGCTAGAAATAGTGAGGATGGAATAAAATGAAGATTATGAATGTGCTGGAAAGAAAACAAGAAAAATCGGACGGTATCCTTATGAAAATCTCTAACACAAGGCGTAAAATCTGTGTGTGCTGGAGAACTCATCATTTGATCTTGTCTTGCTTCTGAGGACTGACACCATTTAGTCCCTAGCTATTCTTGACCAGAGGATTTGAACTTATCACAAAGCCATTTGTGATGGCTTGTTATTATGTTTTCCCTTGTACTATTGCCTCTCCTACTTATTACGGAGTGAAGTTAGAATAATTTTTTCAGAACAAAATGAAAAACAGATATTGTTTTATTCCAGTCTAAAAGTATCTTTCATCTCAATGCCATCAAAATTAAATGCACAACTCTGAATTTGATTATAAAAGTTATGTGATTTTAGTCTCTGTTTGTCTACCTCACCCAAGGTAATATGACCCACAGTTCACTTTTATCTGGCAACACAGATTGAATTCAAAACTTTCTAAGAACTTTCCTGCTTAAGATCTTTGCAAATCTTGTTTCCTTGGCCTGAAAATTGCTTTATCTGCTGCTTCAAAATGGCTGACGCCTCATTCTTCGTATTTCTGCTTAAATATGGCTTCCCAGAGAAAGCCTTGTTTGAATTAGGCCTTCTTTCTTTCAACCATCATTCGTATTATAGTTTCCTGTTTGTATGTGTATAGTGCTTATTAGAATTTAAATATTATTTACATGCTTGGGTTATTTTAAATTGTCTCCTCTCTACCAGATTCTATAAAAGCATGGCCTATGCATGTCCCCTTTATTATTTCTCTAAAGCCTTGCTGCAAAGAATATTCTCAATAAATATGGTAACAAATGAGTTATTCACATACCCTATCTCAGTGCTTGTTTAGAGAACCCTGCACTGTGATGAATAATGACCTTCATAGGGCCATCCAGTGAAGGGTTATTTTCTTTACATAGTATATAAGTAATGCTCCAGCAACTTAAATATAGCCCCAAGTCCAGGAGTTGATCCTCTTGAAACTAAACTGTGGGATGTACTTATCCAAGTGAACAGCATCCTTTTTTTTTTTTTCTTTAAATTTCTTCCATACACTTGTACTCTCTCATTCTTATTTTGTCTAAAAATCTTCCCTTTCTTAAAATGAGACAAAAGAAAACAAAAATGTTTGAAAGATTTATTTAATTTTAAGGCACCTGACCAAAACAGTCTTAGGAAGTACTGGAAAACATTATGGGGATGACCCAAACTTTAGAGCTAAGGTCTAATTTCTCAACAGCCATTATTTCTGTGGTATTCTGCATATCAGATAAATATAGTTTCTAAACCTGAGGATATTTATTTTATTTTCAATACATATAAAAGTCATAAAAATAACAAATAAACAAACAAAAACCCCCTCAAATATTGACCACTCAGCTAGAAGAAAAAGTATCAATTCAATTGGAAGCCCCTCTAAGCTTTTATCAAATTTCTTTTTCTCCTCATAGAAGAAATAATGACTGAAATGTGGTAATTAATATAAATCTGCAATTATTTAAAATTACTTATATGTTCAAGTATCCATAGACACAATTTAATAACGATCAAACATTTTTTAAAAGTTCTAAATGTGTCCATTTACCTTTTGCTTTGTTTTGCTATATATAACATTTATGAAATCCATCCACGTATATAACTCTTACCTGTTATTTTAGAAACTGTTTAGTATTGCATTACATTAAAATACCACACTCTAGCTATCCATTATTCAAAGTATTGTGATTTAGCTTTTTCTACTTTTTCCCTGTTTCAAAAAATAGCTGTTTGAATGGGTCAGAGTTTCTTTGGTATATAAACCTAGATATGTAATTTCAACTTCATAGGGTGTATTGGATGCCTGCTACAACACTGAAAATCCTCTTGGCCTCACTTTTTTTTCCTTGGTTCCCCATTTTATGCACATTTTGGTCAGCTTTATAAAGTTGTAACTAAAAGTATATGGTCTCAGACCCTAGCGAGACTTCATTTTCTACCTTGGGACTTCTCAGAATATGTTGTGTGGATTGCTGTAGAGATTTTGTGTGATCCAAATGCACCATTAGATATTTTAGGGAGTTAGCACCCACGGAGAAACCTCTTGAAAAATAAAACTCTTAGAGCTGATGGATAAATATTTCTTATTTCTTGCTCCATGATACATTTCCAAGTTACTCATACAGTCTTTGTTCTAGGTGATGGGGTTAGGAATTAACACAGGACACAGAGCATATGTACTTCTTTTTTCATTTACATTGATTGTACTGATTTACACTCTCACCAGCAGTTCATAAAATCCTCCCTTGTGGCTAAGATATGGGCACATGGCAGGAATTTATATCTCTAGCCGATATCTCTTCCCTGAACACTCAAATAGTCATTAGCACCTTCCTTGAATGTCAAATAGTCATTTTTAACTTAACATATATAAAACAGAATTCTTTATCTGTATCCTGCCAGTCCTGCTTCTATTCCACTGACTTTCTGCTCAGTAATTTGGGCCATCATTAGTCCATTTTCTAAGGCTTCAAAACATGGAGTCATCTTCAGCTTTTTTATATACATCATTCCGAGCTATTAGAAAATCCCTTCTACTTCACCTTCAAACATACTGCAAATCTATCATCTCTTACATGAACCACTAAAATACCTTCTTAATGGCATCTCTCTGCTGCCATTATCCTTCCTTCCTTCAATCTTTTCTCCACAAGGCAGTGAAAGTCATCTTTTACAATATAACTCAGATATGTCAGTTTCATTTCTCCACTCAAAAATCTCCAAAGTATTCCCTTTACACTTACAACCAAAGCCAAAGATGTATCTGGTCCCTAGCTATTCACTGGCCTTATCTCTAACAGTGTCCCTCTGCCTTGATTACTGTGCCACAAGTTATTGTCTTGCTTCCCTTGACACATGACCTTTACATTCAGTGCTTTATTTGTTGGAAACATACTGTATGAGATATTTCTTCTTTAGATATGCCTTCCCGATCAATCAATGTTTCAGTGTCATTTCACCTGATTTGACTGTTCAGCAATTATCACTAGCCTGTTACGATATAGTGCACATTTATTATATGTCTCTAATTGCTTATTTTCTAACTCTAAACTCCCAGGTAGAATAAGGTGATTTTTCTCTTCTGATATTGAGTGTAGATCAAGAGCTAGCATTAGGTTAGGAATACATGGTACCCAGTTAAGGTTGCTTGAGGACTGAGTAAAAATCTCTAGAACTTTGGGATCCATTCTCATTATGTTGGTGGAAGATACTGGGGATACCAGGCCAACAGCTCCCACTAGGTTAAACAAGTTATTCTGTGTGGAGAGCCCCAGTTATACAAACTTGTATATCAGAGAGAATGTCTGGCAGAAGTTCCCATCTCACTTAAAAATGAATGAAAATGTTAATAGCACTATATTCAACAGTTTAATCATTGGGAACATGCACCTGAGCTCATACCTCCAAACACATGGCTGTATTAGTGAGGCATATCCTATTAATGGAGAAATAATAAGATCTGTTTTATAAAATACACATAGTAAGTCACTTATGAGTGGTAACATTAGTAAACACATTTTATGTTTTCTAATGTCCCCATCTTATTTCTATTTTGCTACTGCTGGAAACCCAGTTTCCAGAATAGAGAATAATTATCAGTGAGCAGTAGCCAAAATCTTGAACCCAGATGTGACCCATTGTAACCAAGTGTTTATTATCGATATTAATTATTAATGAAATTATATTTGACAGGGAATTTGCATTAAAATAAACCAAAGATATATATATATTTTTTTTCTTGTTGAAACTAACATTAAATTTAATTATTTGGATTACACATTTAAAAGTTTTCGCCTGTTGTATGTAATAAAGCACATTCTATGGAAAAATATGAATATACATAAAATTTAGGTGAGTGTTTCAGCTTTTTCCTCTTCATAAAATTGTACATTATTGGCTTAATTACTTTTTAATTGCCTGTTATTCATCACACATATGAATCTTTTTTAAACTTTTTTATTGATTATATACATTTGTGTGGAACAGAAACAAATATCAATATATGTGTACAATATGTGGTGATCAAGTCAGGATAATTAGTATACTCATGTTTACAAACGTAATCAGTCTTTGAGATCCTTGACTAGTTTCTTGACAACACCCCTCCTTCTCACCCATCCCACCTCTATTAACTTCAGTTCTTTTCTCTTTATTTTTTTTTTGAAAGTTTAATGTAGTATTGTGATTGTGTTTTCTTTCTTTTAGCTCCCACTTAAGAATCAGGCCATGCAGTTTTTCTCTTTCTGTTCCTGACTTATTTCACTTAACATAATTTTCTCTAAATTCATATATTTTGCTGTGAATGACAAAATTTCATTTTTTATGGCAGACTAGTTTTCGGTTGAGTATATATACCACATTTTCCTTATCCAGTCATCTGTCAATAGACATTTAGGTTGATTCCAACTCTTAGCTCTTATAAGTGTAGCAGCAATAAACATGGGAATGCAGGTATCCCTTCGATATGATGATTCCCATTGCTTTGTTTATATAACAAGCAATGGGATTTGGATCATATGACAGTTTTATTTGTAGTTGTTTGAGGAACCTCCATATTGTTTTCCACAATGGCCGTGCTAATTTATAGTCCAACCAGCTGTATAGGAGACTTTCCCTTTCTCCACATCCTTTCCAGCATTTGTTATTCTCTTTTTGGTAATAGCCAGTCTAACTGGGGTGAGATGATATCTCAGTGTGGTTTTGATTTGCATTTCCCTGATGCTGAGTGATGTTGAGCATTTTTTCATGTGTCTATTGGCCATTTGTATATCTTCATATGAGAAATGTCTATTCAGCTCCTTTGCCCACATTTTATTGGGTTACTTGCTTTCTTACTGTTGAGTTGTTTCAGTTCTTTGTATATTCTGGATATTTATCCCTTGTCAGATGCGTAGTTTGCAAATATTTTTGCCCATTCTGTAGGTTGTCTTTTTGCTCTGTTAATTGTTTCTTTTGCTCTGCAGAAGCTTTTTAGTTTGATATAATCCCGTTTGTTTATTTTTTATTTTGTTGCCTGTGCTTTTGGGGTCATATTCATAAATCTTTGCCCAGAACTATATCCTGAAGTGTTTCCCCTATGTTTTCTTTGAGGAGATTTATAGTTTCAGGTCTTAAATTTAAGCCGTTAATCCATTTTGAGTTGATTTTGGTATATGGTGAGAGGTACAGGTTCAGTTTCATTTGTCTGCATATGGATGTCCAGTTTTCCCAGCACTATTTATTTGTAAAGGCAGTCTTCTCCCCAGTGTATGTTCTTGTTGCCTTTGTCAAAGATCAGTTGGCTGTTAAGTCTGTGTGTTAATTTCTGGGTTCTCCATTCTGTTCCATTTGTCTGAGTGTCTGTTTTTAATGCCAGTTCCATGCTGTTTTGGTTACTATAACTTTGTAGTAAAGTTTGAAGTCAGGGAGTTTTATGCTTCCAGTTTATTTTATTTTATTTTTTGTTCAGAATTGCTTTGACTATTTGGGGTCTTTTGTTGTTCCACATGAATGTTAGGATTGTTTTTTCTATTTCTGTGAAGAATATCATTGTTATTTTGATGGGGATTTCATTGAACCTGTAGATTGCTTTGGGTAGTATGGACATTTTCACGATGTTAATTCTTTCAATCCGAGAGCACAGGATATCTTTCCATCTTTTTGTGTCCTCTTTAATTTCTTTCAGCAGTGATTTATAGTTCTCATTGTAGACATATTTTATCTCCTTAGTTAAGTTGATTCCTAGGTATTTCATTTTTTTGAGACTATTTTAAATGGGCATGCTTCTTTTTCTGCTAGTTTGTTATTGGAGTTCAAAAATGCTACTGATTTTTGTTCATTGATTTTTTATCCTGCGACTTTACTGAAGTTGTTTATCAGCTTTAAGAGGTTTTTGGTAGAGTCTTTAGGTCTTCCTATATATAGGATCATGTCATCTGCAAATAGTGACAATTTGACTCAACTTTTCTAATCTGGATGCATTTTATTTCTTTCTTTTGCCTAATTACTCTGGTTAGTATTTTCAATACTATGGTAAGTAGAAGTGGTGATAGTGGTCATCTTTGTCCTGTTCTTGTCCTTAAGGGAGATTAGAAATTTATGAGTCTTCTGATGCATTTTTGTACAAGCAAAAATACTTTACTTACTTATTTATATTTAAATCACATCTGAGTCAGACCAAAATGGTGAATACGTATATTTCACAGTGCATCCAAGAAGTGTCCAATGCATTCTTTTTTTCAAGAAAATCAGGACTATTTACAAAAATAGTACTATACTGAGCAAAAAAAGCAAGTATCACCATAGATTATCAGATTGGTAAACATTCAAAATGTCTGACAATACCTGGTCCTGGAGATGATGAAGAATATCATCCTACGAATTGATGCCACAGTCATAAAGCTAAAAATGTCCATGGCCTTGAAAGGAGCAAATGCACTCCTAGTTTTAAGGTATCTCTGTAATATCTGAATGTGTATATGGAGACATTTTAATGGAATTGCTAATCACAACAAAATTGGGGGGAACAACATAACTATTGGTAATAAAACTGATAACTTAAGACTACTCACATAATGAGATTTTATATATATATATATATATATATATATCAACAAAAAATGAATAAACTATACAAAAACAAATGAATTTCAAAAACATCATGTTTAGAAAGATGATTCAATAGTGCATACTATTACTTTCCAAGTCCGATACTAAACAAAACTACACCTTATTTATGAATGGAAACTTAGATAACGAAATTACTTAAAATTTCAAGAAAAAGATTATTGCAAAATTTGAGATAGAAGTTATATCAAGAAGTAGCACAAATCAAGAGAGAGATTTCTGTCTGGAGAAGGACACAACTGGAGTTTGCTGGAGCACTGATACTGGCCTATTTGTTGTTTTATATACTGGGTACATGGGTTTTTGCCTACATCACTTAACTCAGTTTAAGCATATTAAAAATTTATAAAGATCTATTCAATAGATATTTAATTAAATTGGTAATCAGTGATCCTGTAGCATCTTGAAGAAATTAATATATTTTTTAAAGCTGTTGAAATCCAATCCAGGGATTGAGGACCAGTTGACAAGTCACTTTTCTAATGAATATCACTCCATATTCCATTTCCTGAAGACCTGGTCTCTCCTTAGCAAACTATCAATATTAATCTTAATTTGTCAATTTATAGCCTTAACAAATATTTTTGGATTGTTTTATATTTATTATGATCCTAGAAGTAGGGAGCAGAATGACCTTCGGTCATGATGAGGATTTAGTGAATAGACTTTTTATGGAAGTATGGGGAGGATTAAGGGAACAGACAATGGGTATTGAGGTACCCAGAAACAAGCAATAGAAGGAAGCCTTCCTAAACCTTAAATGGCAAGGAAAGGAAATACTGGTAGTAAAGCCCAGTTAAAGATTTAAGGCATTGAGGTATGCAGCAGTATGGAAATGATATTTGTGGAAAAATACAGCAAATACCAGATCTTGAATTAGGGAATGATGTGGAAGAAATACCTCAATCTCTCTGTAATTCCCCTCGAAGCAAAAACCAGTCAGAACTGTGATCACTAAAGAAAATGGGAAATAGAATCTATTATGATAGAGAATACAACAGATGGGCACAGAGCTCATATACCTTCTCCTTTTATAGAATATGTAATACATAAATTATAAGATTTAATATAGAGTTTCACAAACAGTAGGTTGAGTAATATTGTTAAATTTGTTAAAAATCTACATATTTCATATATGATAGCTTTTTAACCTCCTAAAATTATCAATAATTGCTTGTCCTGTATTCCTTGTTTGGTCATTTTTTAAAATATTTTTTATTTTTTATATTTAATATCCATCAGAAATATAAACTGTTAGTTGTCGCATCTTTGAAAAAATAATAAGCCATTCTTGAGAATAGCTATTTCCGAGAAACTAGCTCTCCTCTGGTAAATTCAGATTTCATCTTGAGATCTTTGAAATATGGATTTTAAATTAATACATTTTAAATAATTTATTGAAAATGTTGGGGTATATGCTTTTAAAGGCTTCTTAGAATGATGGTTTTGTTGAACTAAATGAGAGACCTGAATCTTAATTTTGGGTCAAATTTCCCAGTATCAACAAGTACAATTATGAAACATCATGGAAGCAATTGTGAGAGTTTTTATATTATTATTACGGTTAGAATTTTAGGAAGTATTATTAAATATTTATAAATCTATATTTGACTATTTTATAATTCAAATACATTTTAAGCAATTGTCTATCTTGAGGTTCTGTGAATAAGCAATAATCATTAACTTTTCTAATAATTTTTAAATTTCATGTCTTTGTCTGTTCTGGGAACCTATAACAAAATACTTGTGACTGGATAATTTATAAGACACAAAAGTGTATGTTCTCATAGTTCTGAAAGCTGGTAAATCCAAAATCAAGGAGCTGCCATCTGGTTAGGGCCTTTTTGCTGTTTCACCACCTAGCAGAAGGCAGAAGAACAGGGGATGATGAACTCACTGTCAATCCCTTATATGTGAACAACTAATTCTACACACTAGAAAGAAGACCTTATGGCCTAATCATGTCTTAAAAGATTCAACTTATTGATAGTTTCACATTGGCAACACCTGAATTTTGGAGGGGACACATTTAAACCTTAGCATATGGGATATTAAACATATGAGGGGACTTCAAAAAGTTTGTGGAATAATGTAATTAAAAGATAAAAATAAAAAAATATAAACTTTATTTCTCAACATAAGTTCCATCATGTTCAAGACACTTTGTAAGTGATCATAGTCTATCCCTGAAAAACTGAGGGTCCTGGGAATTTAACCATGTCAATACAGGCTTTTTAACATCATTAAATGAAGAAAAGTAGATACCCTAAGAAGATAGTTTTGAGATTAGGAAACAAAAAGAAATCAGTAGGAGGCAAATCAAGACGGTGACTGTAAGGTAGATGCCTAATAATTTCCCCTAGAAACTCTCACAAACTTGCATCTGTTGTTTGATGAGAGGAAATAGTAAGAGCATTGTCATGGTATAGAAGGACTTTCTGGTAAAGCTCTCCCAGGCATTTTCCTACTAAAGCTTACAAACCCATTAAGTGAAAGTGTTTTTAAACACTCTCTTAATAAGCAGAGATCGTCATTCTTTGCCCACTAGAAAGTCAACAAGCAAAATGCCTTGAGCATCCGTAAAACTTCTCGCCAGAACCTTTGCTTTTGACTGGTCCACTTTTGCTTTAACTGAACCTTTTCCACCTCTTGGCAGCTATTGCTTTGATTGTGCTTTATCTTCAGGATCATACGGGTAAAGCCATGTTTCATCTCCTGTTACAATTCTTTGAAGAAATACTCCTGGATCTTGATCCTACTTGTTTAAAGTTTCTATTGAAATCTCTGCTCTTGTCTGTAGCGGATCTGGTGCAATAGTTTTGGCACCCATCTAGCAGAAAGTTTGCTGAACTGTAATTTTTCAGTCAGAATTTTGTAAGCTGAACCAGTTGAGATGTGTTTGGCATTGTCTATTGTTTCTGCTGTTAATCATTGGTCTTCTTCAATTAGGGCACCAGTAAGATTAAATTTTTCCTCTGAAATTGATATGGATGAGCTGATGCTGTGAGCTTCATGTTCGACATTGTCTCATCCCTCCTTAAAACGAGTTATCCATTTGTAAACTGATGATCTGGGGTATTGTCCCCATAAACTTTTTGTAAAGCATCAATGATTGTACCATTCTTCAACCCAAGCTTCACCATAAATTTGATGTTTATTTTTGTTTCAATTTTAGCAGAATTCATGTTGCTGTGATGCAAGCTTTTTAAAAACTGATGTCTTATTCTTTTTCGTGCCTCAAACTCGATCTTATTTAGACATATTATAACAAGTTAGTACACGTTTATCTTGCTGCAGAAAAGTTTTGCACTCCATGCATACTATTTTGATAACATACATTTTCCATGAACTTTTTGAAGACTTCTCATATTGTTTTATGAAAAACATGAAATATAAGAAAAATATATATATATATAGTGGAAAAGCAAAATTTAAACAGCATAAACTCAGATGGAAAACTGAACTGCATGACTGCCTTCTTTGTTTGATTCACCTTGCTATGTTTCTGACTGCACCATTGGATAATACCCTCATTGGTATTTAGAGCTCTTCTGCAGACGCTGTGTTGGATGGTCAGCCTTGTTTCTACATACCAAATTCAAAACTCCCCTCATATGAATCCTCATCCATTTGACCTCTGCACTTCTTAGCTCTTTCCCAGAATTCTATTCAGCTTTTTTCCTTTAAGAGAATTCTATTTTGGACAGTTTTTGTTCTCCCCACTTTTAAAGATTGATCTCAAGCTTAGATTTGAGTAATTTATGGTATCCTTGATTTAACATATTTTATAATTAAATTAAAGGTGATATAAAGATGAAAGCTGGAAGCAACCCTACAAATCAAGTGAAAAAACTGAAAACACAAAAAATTACAGTATCAAACTGCAAATTAGTCTCTACAACTCCATCAGGGAAGGCTTGTGTTGTTGTAGTGCATTGAATTTTGTTAAATATGGTTTTGATCAGTTTTATAAAAAATACAGGCATCAAAATCTCTGCCATTTTGGCATTTTATATTAAACCATTATCTATGAAAATCAGAAAATAGAATACGTTTTTAGGAATGTAATAATAAAAATTTTTTAAAGTTTTAAAATGTACTCTTTGCCTTTGGAGATATTGTTTCAACTGATTATAATAACCATATTCTATAGGAGAAAGGCCAGTTATTCCTATTGTAATAATTAGAAATTAAAGGAAATACGTCAAGTGCTTTAAAAATGTAAGAATTGCAAGTATACTTGTAAATAAATAACTTGCAAACAATCTTGCAAGTATTAAAATCCAATTAAATGTCCAATTTTTGATTTGAAGTTTGCAATGAATTTAGTACAGTCTACTGCCTAGGTGTATACATTTGAAGAATGTGTGTGTGTGTGTGTGTGCGCGTGTGTGTGTCTGTGTGTACACTTCTAATTTTGATTTTTCAAAATTATTCTGGGTTATTATGCAGCAATATTTAGAGAGATTATACTATAATTATGTTTAAAACCTTATTTGTACTTTTAAAATAAATTATAGGGTAAGTCATGATAACAGGACAAATAATACTTAGCTGCAGAATATAAACAAAGTATACAGGAGCATAAATCTTGTAAGCACAAAAGTGGTAAAAACAGCAAGATTTAGAGGCTCAAGTACAAGAGAGATATATAGTACCAACTGCAGTAATCTCAAAAATTTATATCCCAAAATGTGCAGACTTGATCTTATTTTCAGTCAGTGTGTTCTGTATGGAAGATGAACATGCTCATGACAATGGAGTATGATTTAGAAAACTACATCCTGCACAGAGGAATATAAAATGTGATTATATGCTGTACTTCTGTGCAAAATTTTAAACAGAATTCAATCAATCACTTTGAAACCTAGATATATTTGTGGGGTAATGACATCACTGTTAAATTATATTTAGTTTATAAATGCACAAAATTAATAATGTCTTTTGTGTACATTTATTACTTTGGAAAGAAACTACTAAGAACTATATTATCAGACCAAACAGTCTTTGAAAATTTGTGTGCTACAGGGCAATTTGTCATTTCATTTTAATGGAATGTTCCATACTGAAAATGTCTAGCTGCTCAGAAGAGGAATAGAAGTGTAAATTTATTATCTGAGAAAAGAAAATTAATTGACACAGGCCAAAAATGTAATGGAATTAGACCCAAGTGGAATAAGTGAGAACTCAGGAACTCTATCTAAGCTCTATAGAGTGATAAAATTACAAGCAAAAAATTGAAATATGTCATTTTTGAACAAAGCTCAGTATTTCTCAAAGGAATACTATATAAAATAAATTTTGTCTTTATTTCCAAGACAGTCCAGTCTACAGAACAGAATATGTCATTTGAAGTAAAAAACAAATTTTGTTATTTTGTTATAGCTGCTATTGTTGTTTGAAGTATTTAACACTCAAACAAAGAGAATTGGCAATTATGGAGATGAGTTTAAAAAAATATATATCTAGAGAGGTTCTCTAGTGCTCCCAATAATATAACTATGTTGTTGTTTTTATTTTGCTGTTCTTACACCAAGCAGTATATCCTAATCCTCACACATATTCTACCAAGGCTCATTTCTGCATTCTCTGCCTGATACTAAATTGTATTAGGTAGATGACTTAATTGATCAAATCTTGCTTTGGGCTACCTTTATAATATTAGCGTTTTTAACCTTTATTTCTTTACTGTTCCACTCTTTCTCATGAGCTCTAGTGAACTCTTCACTTTCACCTACCAAGTGCTTTTGGTATAAATTACGGAAACATTATCGTCCTAAGTAATATTTTCATACTGTTCCCAGAAAAAAAGAAAAAAAAAATGAAGGTTTTGAGGCAAAAGGAGTAACAGAAATCACATTCTTGTTATTTTTCTTTCTGATAAAGAAGCATTATTAAACTAATGGGAAACTAACAACAAGATAATATATGACTCCTATTAATACTTTTCTCACAGTTCTGAATGCTGGAATCCCAAGATGAATGTGTCGGCAGGGTTGATTTCCTCTGAAGCCTCTCTCCTTGGCTTGTAGACAGCCACCTTCTCGCTATCTCTTTATGTGATTGTTTCTCTGAGCATGCATACCCCTGATGTCTTCCCCTTCTCATAAGGATGGCATTCATATTGGATTAGGGCCCACCCTAATGGACTCATTTTAACTTTATCACCTCTTTAAAGATCTTGTCTCCAAATATGATAAGTTCTAAGGTATTGAGGGGTTGGGATTTTAAAATATGCTCAAAAAAACATCTCATCTCTAGGATTATAAGACTGTCCTTGCACTATTTTGTAATCTACAAAATTCTGGCACAATTCTCTGATGTTAATCTTCATCACTTTAGAGGTAGTCATTTGACAAATATATCTGGTACTTTAAGAGTGTGAGCTCTTCCTGGTTTTCTTCAAACATTTGCTAAACATGGGCTTCCATACTTGAAGACTAACTTTATTACAAAAGTTAATCTGTGAAAAATTCACCACATATGTAAGAATAAACGCCTATATTTACAAACATGTGCAATTAGAACATGTTTCCTCTGCCACTGTTTAGGCCTGTTTCTTCCATCAGACCATTACCTGAGTTATAGGTAGATGGGTATGTTTCTTCAATATACCATTTTGAGCCAGACTTAATATTATTATTTAATTGTTTTTACCAGTTTCTTTGTTAAATGGTTACCAACATTTCCAGTTGAATTTTTATTTATTATTTTTTGTTTTTTTAATTGAAAAATAATTGATTATACATGTTTGTGGGGTAGAGTTGAATACCAATACCCATGTGCAATGTATAATGACCAAATGAGAATAATTAGAATGTTCATTATCATAAAGCTTAATCATTCCTTTTGTCCCTTAACCAATTTCTCACTAACCCCCTCCCTCCTTCCCACCTTCCTTCCTCCTTCCCTTTCTCCATCTCTCTTTCTTTCTCTTTCTTTCTTTCTTTTGCTCCCACTTATGAGTGAAGACATGCAGTATTTTCTTTCTGTGCCTGACTTGTTTCACTTAACATAGTTTTCTCCAAGTTCAACCATGTTGCTGAGAATGGCAAAATTTCATTCTTTTTTATAGCTGAGTAGTACTCTATTGTATACATATACCACATTTTCCTTATCCAATTGTCCGTCAATGGACATTTAAGTTGATTCTTATATCTTGGTGCCTTGGATTGAATGTCTCTCCAAAACTTAATCCACACTGTAACAATTGAAGGTGGGAAATTCTATTATGGTAATTGAAAGGTAGGGCCTTGAAGAGGTGATTAAGTTGATGGTTTAATGGTGGTTGTGCTTGTGGTTCTGAGGGCTTTAAAAGGAGACCACAGGAGGAGATCTGTCTCTCTGTTCCACCATTTTCTACCATGTGAGTCCCCTGGGTTGCTGTAAAGCCACCAAAGAAGGCTCTCGCCATAAATGTTCCCTGGACTTCCCAGCCTCTGAAACTGTAAGCAATAAATTTCATTGTTTTATAAATTACCCAGTTCCGGGTATTTTGTTACAAGCAATATAAATGGACTAATACACTAGACTATTGTAAATAGAGCAGTGTTAAACATGGAATTGCAGCTATCCCTTTGATAGGTTTCCATTCCTTGGGGTATATACCAAGCAGTGGGATTGCTGGATTCTATGGTACTATCTGTAGTTGTTTGAGAAACCTCCATATTGTTTTCCATAATAGCTGTGCTAATTTACAGTCCCACCAACAGCACAGGAATGTTCTTTCTCCACATCTTCACCATCATTTATATTCTGTATCTTTTGGATAATAGCCCATGTAACAGGGATGAGAAGATATATCACTGTGGTTTTGATCTGCATTTCCCTGATGATTAGTAATTGTTGAGGATTTGTCCATATACTTGTTGACCCTTCATATGTCTTCTTTTGGAGATTTACATAAGACATATATCCAAGTTGAAAATGAATTAGGTATGGAGCTACATGGGAAATACAGGCATTTAAGTCATAAGCTTCTAGGAGTAAATCTATTTGTGTGGATCTTGTTCTCCTGAAAGAACACATGCAGTAAGAGAAAAGAGAAATAAACAAAAATATGAAAAAATATAATTAATGATGTTAGACGTAATGGAAATAAGTCCAAACTAGAGATATTTGATATATTTAGTTTACATATATCTTGCTTTTAAGCAATATTTATGCTAAGATTTGTATATGAATGTGTATATCTGAACACCAAATATGCAGGATGGCATAGAACCTTTTTGGAGGAACTAAGGAAACTACTAGAAAATAGTTCATAGCAAGGGGAGAGTTCAGTTTAAAGGATGTGATAGTGTCAGAGAAGAGTTAATTTTAAGTTCAGCGTGAATTCTGGCATTCAGATTGTCGCTACATGCTCATGCCTGGAAACTAAGTTCAGATACTTTGGGATATACTGGTCTGTGTATTTGGCAGTGGAAGCACTGATACACTTGATCCAACTGAGCAATAATTAACTGCAGTAGAGACATGAAGTTGGTTCAAGAATGTCTGTTAGTACTCTTTAAGCTATGGAAAGAGCTTGAAAGACTCTCTAGAGTGGTTAGACCTGGAATATGTACATTTCAGGAAGTATCAGCAGGGATATTTCACTCCATGAAGAAAATACAACTGCAGTTATAAATTAGGGGTACGCTGCCAACAAAAAATTTAGAAACTGAGACAAATAGAAAGGCCTGATGACTTTTAAATGTCTACTTTCTGTTGTCTTTGATAGCACCTCTATCCTTTTCCTTCTCTGTAGCTTTACTGCCCAACTCATCCTGCATTTGGATGACAAATGGATTACCATTTGCTTAGACATTTTAGTTATATTCTGTCCCTTGTATCTAAATGATTTCTAACTAAAATTGGGTTGCAATAAAATAAAAAGGAAACAAAACCATACTATGATAATGGTAATAAAATTATCAGCTACGTTAATGGCAGAAACAACAATATTGATGACAATTTGTATTCTTTGTCTTCCCCCAGATTATCCAAATCCTTGGAATTTATATTAGCAGGCAACGTCAACAGTGGCAATATTTATTACCTTTTAGAAGGTAAATATAGGGCCGAGCCCGTGGCACACTCGGGAGAGTGCGGTGCTGGGAGTGCAGCGACACTCCCGCCGCAAGTTGGGATCCTATATAGGTATGGCCGGTGCACTCGCTGGCTGAGTGCCGGTCATGAAAAGGACAAAAAAAAAAAAAAAAAAAAAAGAAGGTAAATATATTAGAGAAGGTGTTTTCATTAGATAAATGTACTGGGAGTAGGTTCTCAAGAGAAACACTAGCATTGCAGAGTTCAGGAATTTACATTGTAGACAGCCTTGGGCATTTGTTAATATCCACTAGTTCATTAAAGAATAATAGCAGCAGCCACTTCTGCCACAGCACCTTTAGTAGTATTGGTAGTGGAACATCAATAATTAGGACTTTGCAATTAGGACAGGAAGTTTTAAAGACATAATATTGTTAGCAGAAGAAGAAACAAACATGTTGAATTCCAACTCTTTGTCATGAGGTATTTTAGGGGATTATTATCATTATCCAATTTTTCCACAAGACTGTGTGGCACTATACATATCCTCTGAAATGAAACAGTTAATAATATTTTAGGTAATTAATGTTCCATCACCTTAAGCAATGTAAGTGGCTGTTTGGAGGTGAATTAACATCATATAGTTTCAGATTCAAGACAGCTGGATTAAAATTGAGTACATTTAGAAAGACTGATGGCACATGTTCCTAAAGAAGATATTTAGAAAAATAAATATTGTCAGGTTTTATATAATTCCTAGTTGTCTGAATGAAACTTGCTAAATAATTTTTCCCAGAAGAGATATTATAATTTATTTTCAAAAATTCATATTAGTTATTAATTGTGTGGTTCTCTAGACATTTCCCCAAAAATATATCTGTAGAAGGAATGTTCTATGTCAAATGTAGTAAAAAAAAATCAAGGAAAATTAGTATTTAGTTTGGAAATAATATTTCACTATGTCCATAAATTTTTGTGAACTTAGTAACTAAATTTAAGGGTTTAATGTTTGTGTTTGTTTGTTTTTAACATATGCAGAAAAAGAGAAAGAGCTGACTTGTCAGAAGTTATCTGAGTTTCTCCTTCATCAAAGTTACAAAGTACCTGTTTGATTTATTATACTCAGTTAAAATTCTCTGGCATTCATCTCAACATTACTGACAGTCTGAAAGCAGTATCTTGTTTGCCTGGTAAGTGAAGATATTTTAAATACATTTTTGCTTCATAATTTTTACTGTTTATTTTCCAAGGTTATAAAAGATGTCCTTAAAAGAGAAATGGTACATAGATTTTAATCTGCATGTGGTGTATATATTGTGACATAAATAAACCCAAACTTTATTTTCTGCCTGTTGTAAACTGTTATAGGATATTGTTTTAAGCATTACGTTTACAACTATATACAATATAAACAATGCAATACACACTTCTGAAAAAACTGATAAAGTTATATATATGCCAATATATAATCATCACTAAATACATTACATTAAAAATTGCTATTGCAAAGTGTGTATAAATACATATGTAAACCTAAGTGGGCAGAATATCTGCAGAGATAATTCAGAATGTGCTGACGGTGGTTACCTTTGAGAATGGGACTAGAGTTGAAGAAACATTTACTTTATTTTTATCCTTTTATATTCTGAAGCTATATACATACAAAGATTGAACAAAAACAGTATAGTTCAACAACATATCACAAGCTAACACCTGTATAATCAGTAATCGGGGCAGGGACTAGAACTTGCCAGCATACAGGGCCTTGACAAGTACCTTTGCCCATTCATCACCTCTTTCCTTCACCACAAAGTTAACTACTGGCCTGGTACAGTAATCTGTTTCTTGATTCTTATACCTACACATGCATTTCTAAGCACAACACTCCAATATTGCCTGATTTTTTTTTTAACTTGTTCTAAAAGGAATCATACAGAACATATGATTAATAATAATGTAGCTTACTAATGGGACTCCCACCAACAGCTAAACATTCTTGGCAACATTTGACATAGACAGTCTAGTTAATTTTAGATATTTTTATTTATTTATATTTTGGTAATATCACATTGAGGTTATTTTTGTATTTTATTTATTAAAAACTGAATACTTTGATTTTAATTGTCTGTTTAGATTTCCTGTTCCACTAAGTCTCCTCAAGTCCCTTTTTACTTCTTTTTTTAATACCCTATTCATTTTTAAATATATTTTGGATAAAAGCCTTTATCAATTACATATGTTGAAAATAGCCCCTCTCACTATGAATTGCTCTTTCACTCACTTTATGTTGTCTTTTAAAAATATTAGTGTCTAATTTTAATGGAGTTTAATTCAATCATTCTTAGCTAGGGATGATTTTGTCACTTAGGGAATATTATTCAATGACTAGAGACATTTTTGGTTATTGTAACTGGTGAGGTGTTAGTGGCATCGGGTAGATAGAGGCATGGATGCCGCTAAATATGCTTTAATGCTTGGACTGCCCAACTACAACGAAGACTGAATCTGCCCCAAATGTAAAGATTGCCCTGTTTTATATATGTGTGTACATATACACACACACACCTATATATATGTTTTGTGTGTATACACACACACACACCCCTACACACATCCGTATGCATGTACACACATATACACATATATACACGTGTGTGTGCGTGTGTGTATAAACCCACTGGGACCTATTTTCATAAAGGAACAGTATAGAAGATTGAGAATTATTTTTTCACTACATGGATACCAGAATGGGACAGACAATTTACTGGAAATGACATCATTTCACCTGAGCCTGTGCAAAATTTGTTGTATATCAAGCATTCTTTTATGCATGAGTCTGTTGCTGGTTTATCAATCTAAAGTCTCTCTGCTTTTCCAATACCACATTAATTTATTTTTCTCTCTTAATAAGTAGAATTAATATTAAAAATCTAAGTCCACTCATATTTTTCTTGAAAAAGATCGCTCTACTTGAGCTTTGCATTTCCGTATTAGTTGTAGAATCATCTCGTCTTTTTCCATAAAACAAAGTATGGAAACACACACCCTGTTTGGTTTATAATTGGTATTTAATTGAATTAATGGAAAAGTTTAAACAAATAAACATTAAACTTTTCAGTTCATAAACACCCATTCAATTTTTGGCTCATTTTAAATTTCTCTCAATAGTGCTTCTCTATGTAAAATTCTTCCTTGAAGAATTCTTTATAAATTTTCCTAGAATCATTATCCAACATATTATATTTAGGGGTTCCATTAAAATGGTATTATATAATTTTGTATTTATTTTTCTGAGTATTACTTCTAATACAGAAATACTATAATTTCCTGCACATCATCATATATTTCATAGCCTTGTTAATTCACAGTTAATTGTAATACCGATTCTCATATCTTCTAATTCTTAAAATAATTTATAGAATATTTTGGAATTTCTATATACTCTGAAAATTATAACAAGTTCATTTCTTTATTTCCACTCCTTTATATATTTTTGATTTTTATCCTTTCCTTTATTGCACTGCCTAAGACATCCAGTACAATGTTCAGTAAATTTTTTTGTAAACAAAACCCCATGTCTTTTGCCAGATTACAGAAAAAAGGGTTTTCCATTATTCACCATTAATTATCACACATTCTGAGGATTTTTAGACATAATGATCACATTCAAGGTTTTCCGTAATGGTTTTAGTTTATATCTTTTCATCATTCTGGTTCCAAATTTTATGAAAAAATATTTCTGCAATCCTAGTTGCTCACCCAATACCTTTTATCCCTTTCTTCTTTAGTATCTAAACTCCTATTTGTTCTCTGCTAAATAAATTATTTTCAGCCTCACTTACACTTTCGGGCTGGTCATGTGTCATTTATATGCTGAAATGTGATTTGAGTTAAGACCGCATTGTTTTCTCTCAAGTCTTCATCATTCTTAGTGGAGCTTTATTGAATATGTGATTATCACGAAGAGTCAAACTTTGTATATTTCTAAGTTTGTAAATTTCTTCCCTGTGACTATTGCTTCTTTCTTTATGCTCTCTTTGGATTTAATTTCTTTTTTAGTTCTCATATCTTTGAGATACGTGCTTTCATCATTGCTTTTTCAAGTTTTATTATTTCCTAATAAAAAGTATAAATTTTCCCTTACTATGACATTTCCTAGATTTCATGAAATTAACATTCAATTTAATATAATTTAAAAATTTTTATGCCATTCTTTTTTTGATACACAGTTTATTTGAAATTATAATTTTTGATTTCTAAACTTATAGACAATATGCATGGTTCAAAATATTTTCTGTATGATTGCAATTAGTTGAAATTTATTAAGATTTCTTACTGACACATACATATTCTGATCTATAAACACAGTATTGCTTTCTTTTTTTGTCTTTAATTTTTTATATTAATTTTTGTAGTTTTTAGTGTACAAATCTTTCACCTTCTTAAAATTATTTCTACTATTTACATCTCATTTTAACTTTCTTTTGTGAAATAATTGTGCAAGTTTATAAGAACATCATGGAAAAATGTGTTGATTGAAACAATATTCTTTAGTGTTTCTGTGAGCAATCATATTCATAAACTCACACACACGCACTACACAGATACACATACATAGAAGCAGATGATGCCAAGGAGGAGATTTTGAAAAATGAAGCTAAAAGAGAAAGGAATTAAAATAAAAAGTCTAATAGAACTCCCAATAACCCACAGCTTTTGGATTCAAGACTCTTTAAGGCTATCTGGTTCTCCTCCTAGAAAGAAGGACCGACTGTGATCTTGATCTTGACTCTATTGAACATCAACACAACTCATTGCCTGGGAGTAAAAAGAAAGAAAGCTTTGATTTTTTTGTTTGTTTGTTTGTTTTTGTGGAAGTTAGAATGTGCCCCTGTACATACTCAGTCGACATGCATCTATCCATTTATTCATCCATTCACAACTACTTAGCTAATGTCTTGTCCCCCATACTTTTTTAAATTAATACATTCATTTATCAAATATATAGTATATGAGTTGAACTGAGGACCTGAAAGAGAAGATGTGTTTAAGTAGTGTGGGTCGAGCATGTGAAAGAGATGAAGTAAGTTAGCAGAATAAGTTAGAAAGGTACTGGTAATTCATAAGTTAATGGAGATATTGTACCCAAGTATCATTACTTCCCATATATATTATTTATAAATATTAGCAATTATGTGTATGACCATAAATGTAATTTTAAAAACCATGGGAGCTTTAAGTGTTTTGAAGGAGCACAATAAATTACACTCTTTTTGCCTACCAATGTTTCTGGTTAAATTGAGAAAGAACAACAGAATTAGAAAATGAAGTACCAAAGATATCAACGTAATTACTAAAACCATGTGGGACACCTCAGCTGACATGACTGCTGGCTGAGTCTGCTGACTTCCCATCTAACTTCCTTAAAGTTCAGGTTCTGTAGGCACACATCTGAGGATCATGTTAAATTAGATGAGAAGGTGCACTCTCCCAGGCCACTCATTCTTGCTGGACAAGTGCAGAGGAAGGGATGAAATAGTAAATGTACCAAATATCCTTTCCTAAGATATTAGCTATTTTCAATTTAGAACCAGTCAATATTGTCAGTAGCTGCCCAAGCAGTAGACTCATATAACTGCAGTGGGGAAGAATATGGGTTGTAACAAGAGTGCAGAAGTAAGCAGGGAAAATCCATCTCCATGAAAACTGAAAAATGGAAAATAAGATTCCCATTTAAACAAAATAGAAGTAAGAAAGTATTCACAGGCAAATGTAATGATTATTAAAAAGAAAGTTTTTTTCATTCAGAGATTGCACATTCTTCTGTTTTTATAATTTAATGCATTCCTTCCTGAACTACTAAATATGTGAATATGTGGTAATATATGAATAACTATGGATAGTAAGAAAGAAAGGGATGACTTTTTTAATTTAAATTGATAGAAATTATTCTACTCTTAGTGTAAAAAAACATTGAATAAAGATAACAATAAAAATCGGTAAGTGAGAGGATGGCTTTATAATGATCTGAAATTAAAACATAAATACATACACACACACATATATATATATAAGTATATGTATGTTATGAAATATATAAGAACACTCACTAAAATGTGAAATAAATGAAAATTTATTACAGATGTAGAGTCAAATAATCTTTACCAGAATAAACTGTGCTTATGAGAAAACAAATTACTGCTAAATATTTTATTGAAGAAAAGTACCTCTGAATATGGCATAGCTGTAGATAAGATATATGCAGTTAGTTATGCCATATTTGAAAGGGGCTGTTGTTCACATCCAAGTAAGCAGACATTAGACTTTCCCATACTTCAGTGAAGAAACAATAAAACAGAGGGAGCAGAACCATCCTTGGAAAATCCAAACTTTGTTATCTGCTGAGTATGTTTTAAAGCACAAAGTAGTTTGTATAAAATAGCTAATTTATAAAACAAGACAATATTAAGCATGGAATTCCTATTTACTTTCCCTGTATAAATAAAAGGATTGAAACAAGAGAAAAATCATTAATTTTATGATCCCATGAAAATGTTTGGTTTGGAGAAAATGTTCACTTAACTTTAAGCACTCTAAATTCACTGGCTGGAATTATTTCCACAATCATTTTATTCTACGCTCTGAACACATGTATCCATTGCCTAATGGAAAAATTTGTATTTTATCTTACAGATTGGAATCAAGATCTTTAGTAAGATCATTCAGCACAGGAACATAGTCAATTATTTCAAAGGACTAACATTATCTGATGGCGAAACAGAAAAAAAAAAAAATGTATTCCTGTTAGTTGCAGGAGCACACTGTTATTCTGTCCACAGTGAATTGATTTGGTCCTTTGCTGTCATTTGAATGATGTTGTTTCCTCCAAACTCATGTTGAAACTGAATCCCTAATACAACAGTATTCATAGGTGTTTCCTTTGGAAGGTGATTAAATTATGGGATTACCACCCTTATAAAACAGTTTCAGGTTGAAGAGAGTGCTCTCTCGCCCTTCCATCTTCCGCATTCCACCACGTGAGGATACAGCAGCAAGTCACCATTTGGAAGCAGAGAATAGCCCCCACTAGACACCAGTGCCAGTGCCTTGATCTTGGAATCCAGAACTGTTAAGAAATAAATTTCTGTTCTTTATAAAACTTCTCAGTCTAAGGTAGCACATACTGACTAAGACATCCATATTTATAAATGTGTCCCAACAAGAGGACATTTTGTTACATGTTAGGATTTTATTAGATATAGCCCCTAAATTTAAATTGTGAAATAACCATTTGTTTTTGTAAAACACTTTTTCAAGTTTGAGTTCAGCTTGCCTATCCGGACATATTTCCAATGCTGGGTCCTGTGTTTATTTTATGAAAGCTTTATTGAGACATAATTCACATATCAAAAAAAAAATCATCCTTTTAAAATGTACTATTCAGTGATTTTTAGAATATTCATGATGTTGTGTGACCATCACCATTTCCTAATTTCAGTATATTTTAATGACTACACAGAGAAACCCTATGTCTATCAGCAGACACTAAACATCCCTCCATCTCTATAGCCCCTAGCAAACACTAACATATTTTCTGTTTCTATAAATTTGCCGATTTTGACCTTTCACATAAAAGGATTCATAAAATATGTGACCTTTGTGTCTGGCTTTTTTCATTTAACATGTCTTCAAAGTTCATTTATATTGTAGAATGTATCAGAAGTGTATTCCTTCTTACTGCTGAACTATATTTTACTGCATGGATATAGCACATTTTTCTAATCCATTCAACGGTTGATCTATATTTGGGGTGTCTGAAATATTGTCTACTGTTAATAATGCTTCTATGAACATTTGTGGACAATTTCTCGTGTGGACCTGGTTACAATTCTCCTGGTAACATACCTAGGACTAGAATTGTTAAATCATATAGTACCATGTTTGAATTGTTTTCCAGAGTGGCTACATCATTTTACATTCCCAGCAGCACTGTAGGAGGTTTCAATTTTCCATATCCTTAACACACATTATCTGCATTTTGATTCTATCTATTCTAGCTTATGTGAAGTTGTGTCTCATTGTGGTTTTGATTTACATTTCCCTAATCACGAAAGCTGTTTAGCATCTCTTAGGACTCTTACAGACATGGTTTGGAAATATTTTCTCTCATTCTGTGAGTTTCCTTTTGCCTTTTTTGATGGTGTCCTTTGAAGTAAAAATTGCTAATTTTAATAAGGCCCAATCAGTCCATTATTTCCTTGTCATTTGTGATTTAGATATTATATCCAAAAGAATCCATTGTCTAATTTAAGGTCATAAAGATTTACTCAATGTTTTTTCTAAGACGTTATAGTTTTAGCTCTTACATTTATATGTGCTGCACATTTTATGTTAATTTTTTGTATATGGCATGATATAGGTGATCATATTCACTCTTTTGAATGTGGATATTTAGTTGTTCTAGCACCATACTCTGAAAAGTCTATTTCTCCATTGAATTGTCATGGCACTTGTCAAAATCAATTAGCCATAAACTTAATGATTTTTCGAGATTATTTGGGCTCTTCTGGGTCTGTTGCATTTCTATAAAATTTGAGGATCAGTTTGTCAATTTTTGCAAAATATCCAGCAGAAATTTTGATAGAGATTGTGTTGAACCTGTACATCATTTTGAGAAATATTGACTTATAACTATATTAATTCTTCTGATTTTAAGCATAGGTTACCTTTTTCTTATTCAGGTATTAATTAATTTCTTTAAACTTTTGTGCCATTCAGGTGTACATGTTTTGTACTTCTTTTGTTAAGCTTCTTCCTAAATATTTACAAAACGATGTGGCCAAATGTGCTCAATGAAATGTAAGCAGAAGTCGCATGTCACCCTTAGTTGTCATGACAGGTTATGTGGATAATTTCGAACTAGAAGTAGAGCTACCAATTCTTCCCAAGCCATTTTTAAAGGAAAAATCTGTGTCAAGAACTGCCTAAGGCTGACTCTGGCAATGTTATTTACAGAAAAATGCTTGTTTAACCAGATACTTAACTAATTATAAAGAGTTTTTATTCACATTCTGTTGTTTCAGGATTAGAAATGCAAATGGTTAAATACATGAACCTGTACATAAGAAAGTAATTCTTAGAATTGGTTAAATGTAAGAGCTTCTTGTCTTAATTTTCACGACACTGTTTTCTTACTTATAAAAGACAGATTTTTCAGGAGCAACTCTCAAGACTTATCCAGTGGAGATTCCCTGAATTGTGTTGTATTTCTCAAGATAGCCACACACTAAGAGTTATAAGATCATAGGCTTATTAATTGTGACCTACCAAAAGCAATACAATGTATTCTAATGTCTCTCTAAATAATACATAGCTCACTTTTAACATTCCCAGTGGTTGATTACATGGTGAGATAGTCTTCTTTGTAGTTGGTACTTTTAATTCTCAAAGAGAGACTTAACCTGGTTTGTGAATATATTTGATTCGCATCCTCACCCGGCTCCCTAGTCATGGGCAAATTTCCTAGTGCAGACATAGAATACGTTAGGCATTCTTTTCAGCACACTATGATCATTCTTAAATTTGCATTTAATAGCCAACAAAAATGTTAATTAAGAAAAAATGTCATATTTAGTCTTAAAATTATAATTTAACAGGATTTTAAAAAATAAGACTTTTTTATTTCATTAGAGAATTCCAGCAGCCTCACAGTCAGCAGAATTTCATACACTTTGAATTTTTTTCCTCAAAAAAATGTACAAATAACATTCTCTCCCACTCTCCCCACCAAAAAAAAAAAAAAAAAAAGTATATTCAGAGGAAATACTACGGTTATGGAACAAAAGCATGATTAATGACATTAAATGTCCCCTGCCTAGAATAGTGAATGCTTAATAATGAAATCTCTCTGAATTTTTATAACTAAAGGAGCCTCCATAATATTGTTAGAATATATTAAATACAAGATGCCAATGGGTGAAAAACAAACAAAAACACATTAAAATAGCTCTTATATAATTAAATTTGCAACAAAGAAGTCAGATCAGGGAGGGGAAATGAGGTAAATAACATTAAATATTTATCAATGTGCAAAAATATAGTTTATCTAGACATAAATACTTATCCACAGTTAAGTGAACACGAATATTAAATATTGAAACATCCTAGTTCTCATATCTAGGAAAAAAGAAGGAAAACTATTGAAATAAGAACTTATAAGACATTATTAATTATATAGGTTTCCTGGAGTGTGATAGTTTATTGTTGCTTCAAAACAAATTAGCACAAATATAGAAGATTAAAACAACCCTAGATCACTTCCCAGTGATTCACAGCATTTTTACCACATACTCTTCTCCCAGGAATAGTGAATACAGTAAGCTAAGAGCTCTAAATATCAAATACAAGGGACAACTTGACCTCAGGAAGACATTCGTGGACACAGATATCGCAAAACTATTGTCAAACTTTTGGTTGCAAAACTTTCTAGATGTAAATCCCCAGTTACACTGATGAGAACCTTTTTTCATTTTGAGCTAAACAGGATTACACAGGTCAAAACTCTCATGTTTAAGATATATTGTCTGTTAGGCATTCTTTGACAATCATTATGCTTGGCAATAGTGTAAGTTGAGTCCTTCAGGAAGGAGACACTGAAATGAAATTAGGAATGACAGCAATGTATTAGAGGGAAAAGCCTATGAGAGATAGAAGGAAGGGAGAAAAGCAGAATTGGGCAGCATATACCTTTAAATATTGAAACCATATTAATCTGCTCTAGCAAAGGTACCACTTTGTGCATAGCAGCTGCTATCTAGGAAACTATTCAGTTGACTTTTTGGTAGCATTTGGGTCATTTTTCAGGGTATTTTTCTTTCACTGGCTGGAACGATGAATAAAATGGAGATATAAAAGGCATTACTATTCCTAAATGTACAAGATACCTAAGAATAACAGTATTCTTCACCAGTGAACCCACATTGCAATGTTGTTTGCTACTTACTGTGTTTGCTTTTTAAGGTGTTTTTGTGAATCATAAAATTTTGTGTAGATAAAAATAAAACTAAACATTTTAGTTTTTTGTGTGTGTTAGGTGCTGTGCTTATTATGTTATATGTATATATATATATACACACACACATACATATATATATATATATATATATATATGTATTCTCATTTACTCACAACAGTTCTATGAAGTTAGCACTATAATTATCCCCATTTTCAAATGAGGAAATTGAGGCTCTACAAGATCCAATAAATTACTAGCATTACACAGATAATTGAGATGGAAAGGTCAGTTTCAGAGGCTCCCACTTCACCTTTCCTACTATAATACCTTTTACCCCATAGTCTAAGGACAAATGGGAAAGTCCTACAACTGCCAAGTGTTACTCTCGATTATAAATTTTGAAATCCAGAAGACCTGCTTGCTCTAAAGATGACTTTGGCCAAGACTCCATTTACTACCTGGTGACTATATGATCTCTTTTTAATAGGGTTGGCGAGGGTTGGGTTGCTGTGGCAGTTATGGTCTCCAGGGATATTCACGCATATGTCCCTAGCCTTTGTGTGAAAGTTCTAGGTTTCCCACAAGGTAACTAAGCTTGCAATAACAGACCTGCTTGGACTGAGGATTCAATAGTGTTTAAAGTTCAGGGACTCCCACTGGTGACCCCTAGGCTTGGTCTTCATAAATTTTCTTTTTTTCCCCCTCATTGCAAGAGATAAGAGCCCTTTAAAAACTACTGAAGAGACCCATTGCACTTCAGGCTTAGTTGCCAATTAATAGTTAACTGTCCCTAAACATACACTATCACTCTATAAGTTACTGATGAAATAAATTCAGTAGCAACCAACAAATCCCATTTTCCTTGTATATATTATTATTTACCCTTAACTTTTCAAATGATTAAATGATTATAAGAACCTGGTTATTTTCTTCCACTAGATTATTGTCAAATAACCACATGTAAAATTTCAGAAACTAGACTACCATCTTGTACCAGGAACTATTCATGCTTCACATGCTTTAAGGAATTAGGTCTTCATTACCAGTCAGATGGTAAGAGATTCAGGCCCAGGTTCCCATCTTACTACCTGCATTTCTATACCACTCCTGGTACCAGGTGTCTTAGTTTGGCTCTCTGGGAAGCACAATATGAGAAAATTAAGAATGCCAGCATTTTATTATGAAAGAAAAAAGAGAGAGGAATAAGAATTAGGCAGGAAAAGCCCCAGACTTCAATACCCATGAGGAACCCAAGAGAAAAGTGGGGAGGAAGGGATTTGACTATTCATAAACTCAATAGGGCATTCTAGAGTACAGATGGCTCTTTCGAGGAGTTTCACATTTAGCTGAAGTAGCCAAGCACCAGAACCCTTGCTCTAGTCAATCATTAGCTGAGAGCTGTCCTGGAAACCTGAGACAGATGCTGAATACATGCAGCTGAAGGGAGTCCACTATTTGCATTCCTTGCAGTTGAACAAAAACCTCCTTACAGGGAGATCTGAGCAGCACATATTTATAGTTGTCACAACAATATATAATTCGTATCTGGCTATTATAAACTTAGCTGCTGAAATATTTTGTTTTGTCTTGTTTTGTTTTAATTTCCTTTCCAAAAAGAACACATTTCAAAATCCAAATATTAACTTATTTCAAATATTAATAAAGACACATGGTATGAAAGCCAAAGATAAGAAAGTATATACTCTAAAGGAATATCTCCTTCATATGCCAACAGTAAGTTCACAATTTTATTTCCCCAGAAGCTGCCACAGTTATTACTTTTCATGGACCTTTCCAGAGAAATTCTTTGCATATAAAGTAAGCATATGAACTGTGTATGTACATATGTATGTATGCATGAAGAAACCAAAACAACTGGCATGTGGCCCATTCTTTTCCCAAATGCTGATGTTAGTTCAAGGGAAAATACAGAAGGAATGGAACATAATCATTCTCCATGTAAGCAGCTGATAACTGATTTATCAGTAAAGAAAATTATGGTAATTATAAGGAGGAGAGTTCTTATCTAGGAAATGCTCACAGCATCACTCCCCTTTTTAAATGTAAGCAAAACTTCAATCTATAGAATTATGAAGAATATATCCTTGTTGAATGCCAAGTGAACTATTTAACTCTTGGGAGGAATAAATTAGAAATCTTATAACTTAGATTCTTCTCAATGTGTGAGGTAATTCATGGACCTCATTAGAGACATCATCTACTCTGGGCCAGAGAGTCTATTTCCAATGGAAAAAGGAAGGACCTGAGCAGAATGGTGCCTGATTTACAATGATCTCTTGTTATTTTGTAATCCTAAAATTATTAGTAGTATTGGGTAAAAACCTTAATTTATATGAGTTACATTTGACAAATTCAATCATTTTTATTAGCTCAATATGAATTTTGTGAATTTTCAAATTGATCAAATTCTTACCATTTACATTTAAAATATTTTGGATAATTTTCTAAATAGTTTATCATCACAATATAGAGTTCATTTTTATTACTCCACAATATTTGATATTATGATTGCATGAGACTTTACAGGGTGAGCAGGTTTTTGGAGTCTTTATTCACTTCCATTAGTGTATTATATACTATTTGACTAATATCTCCCTGTTATATTAACTATGGATTTTAGGAACTCTTGACTTCTGACTATAAAAGTCATCAAACTTTCTTCTTCAAAATTGCCATGGTTAGTCTTTATAATTCATATTTCACTACAAATTTTAGAACCAGCTTATCAGTTTTGATACAAAAAATCTGTAGTATTTTAAGACATATTTCATTGAATCTGTAATTCAGTTTGCAGTAAACTGACATCTTTAAAATATTGAATATTATAATAAATTACTATTGCATATCTCAATTTAGTAATTTTTCAAGAATGCTTTTCATAATTTAATGTAGAGGTTTTGTATATTTTTCATTAGCTATATTACTGATTTTTTTGTTCTTTTCTAAATTACATATAAATTCACCTGCACATCATTGCTAATATTTATGAAAAGTTATTTTTTGTATATTAACTATGTATATATTAACATTGATTAATTCACTTATTTACTCATTATTCTTAATAGCTTGGTGAATCTTATAGTTACACAACTATGTGATCAGCAAATGATGTCTTAATTTTCTTTTTAATATTTGTATCTTTTATTTATCTTGATGCCTTATTTTACTAGATAATACCTCCAGTATGTGGCTGAAAACTATATATTGAATAACACTTAGAATATTTATCTATACCCTTATGGGTATTAATGCTTATCATATTTTTTTAGGTGAAAGTAATGCTCTTGCCCTTTTGCAGGTGAGAAAATGAAGCTCACTGAATTACTCTCACTTCCTCAGAGTCAAACTGCTCATATGTGGGCAAACTAGCAGTAGAAATTCAGTTAACCTGTAATTCTAGAGATTTTCCTTTTTATTCTTTTATCATACCATCTAATTTTAAATCTAATTAGATGTACATTTTCTTCTAAAGTTCTTACTATAAGTTTCATCTCAGTGTTCCCATTGGGTACCCCCTGCACTAATCAGGCAAATGGAAAATCAATTTCTCTCACTAAGGATACAACTAGAGCAGCCAAATTTGAATCTTCACCTCTCAAAATTTGCATGTGCTCAGGATTTAACTCAATAATACTCCACGTGTATCTATAAAAATATTAGTGATGTTTTTGGAATATTGTTAACACTTATCAGGAGGGTCTCTAATTTGCTGTATTAACAATTGCTCTTCACAAGATTAGATATTTCCAGTTTTGAGTGTGTTTAAGTGACCCAAATATCGCTTTTATTCCTCTAGTTCAATTTTTCTATGTCCAACTGTGGAAAAGTTAAATACTAAATGTCAAACAGCCAATCTAATTCTTACTATATGCAAACAGAATAATAAAATTTAATTTAAATAATATTCTCATACTTCCATATCATCTGTCTGAGCATATTTTTAACTACCTGCCTAAGCCCAGTTAAGCCATTTTTGATCCTTTATACGAAAAATGAGTATAGAGGCTATTTGATATTATTAAATTGCATGAAAAAAATCTACATTTCTCTAGTTGATGAATCTCACCTTTGAGTTTCATTTTATTAAACTATAATTATTAGATCCTCTAATATTCATACAAGAAGAGCCTGTATCACATTTTGAGCTCAAAACTAAGCAGTAAAAAGATAAAGTATAATGGGAAAGGAGAACTAAAATAGCTATAGGAGTTTCTTTTTGAAAGTATCAATCCATTTAATATCCAAAGCCATAGGCATGAAAATTAAGTTTGAATATAGATGCTTTGTCATGCGCTAAAGAAAAAAAATATTTGATGTTACTTGCTGAAGATAGGTGAGGGTGATCGGACATCACTTAAGGGAGGTGCAGGATGAGGAACCTGGTCAGGTATCAAGGGTGATCAGATATTGGGGGAGAGGAGGTTTCATACTAATCTTATTTAGCAGGGTTCATTCTTACACTGCATTTTACAAGCAAGTATAAAGACAGGCCCTGGAGAAGGTTCAGGAGCCTGAATAAAATTTGTCAAGCAAAGAATCTTTGTCATTGTGCACATTGAGGTTAGTTTTCTAAAATACCTGATCTTAAAGTTTTAAACTTTCAAAATATTCTATTTATTCTGTAATTAATATTTACCTTAAATTGCCATATATGCTTTCCCTTTTAGCCTTGGAAACAGATGGCATCTGATGCTGCTTCATGCTATTCCTCATTTACTACTGTACTCCTTAAACCATTCAGAAGCCCTCAATATGTCCAGTGTAATAAGGAATATTTTTTTCCTTGACTATAAACAAGTCATAGTCAATTGCCTATTCAGGTTCCAAGATGAATTGCACCCAGATCCATCTGAAGCTGTCAATAGTTTATAGACAGTAAAGACCAGAGAGAATATGAAGAAGTGAAAAGACTGAAGACTGGAAAACTCTCACTTGTTTATCGGTTAACACATATTAATTTACTATTGTATATCAAATGTTATTCTGTACAATTAGAGTTTTTGAATTTACATATGTTAAAAGGAGACATACTAATTATCCATACATAAAAATATAAGATAGTTTCTTGTTTTCGAGTGCTAAGAACAAGAATACACGGTGACGTGATGCAGAGTGGCTGATGAGGATTCCTCCTTTAGCTGGTGTCACGTCTGTAATTGCACTCCAAGTGGAAGGAACATAACAGAAAAGGGCCCTGGTTAAAAATGGACCTGGGATGCTGGAGGGTTTTAATGACCACACAGCACCATTGTGGCCTTTTCATGTCGTAGTTGTAACGGTTTCCGGGTTATATTCATCCATAAAAATGAGTTTTAAAAGAATCAAGCCAAACTTATTTATTGTAGAGTGGTAAACAAAATGACATCCTGCAAAATCTTCTTTATTTTGGGAAGTCCTATCCGTATACTGAAATACTTAGGATGTGATGTAAAACTCATTTGTGAAAGAATCAAGAAATTTTCCTTTTTCATGAAGTCTCAGTATTTAAAGGTGCTTCAGAATATCTTGCCTTTCTTGCTGAAACCCTTATATAGACTGTAAAGAAGAAAACCTGATGTAATGATTAGCATCTGTGCATAACCATATTACTTTATGGGTTTTATTTTGTTTATTTCTCACAACAATCTTAGGTAGCCAATGATGTTTTGCCTGTTTTATACCAAGGAAGCTGGTTTACAGAGGGAACATGACCAAGTTAATCTCTAAAAGGGGTAATCATGTGGAGATACAATTTTAACCTTGTTTTAATCTAAAGTGTGTAATCTCTAATTTTACTTTATTGCCTTGAAAAAAGGAGGGCGTGGAAGCACAAAAGGCACTCTTGTCCCATTAGCCTAATGATTTTTTTTTTTTTTTTTTTTTTTTTTTTAGTATCTATATCCTGATGAACTTATTGCTTTTATACTTTTCTAACTGGCTCCTTCTTTTTCAGGCTTTCCTTTGCAGGAATTTAGAAGTGAAACTATGGTCTAAGTTTGTTTTCTGCTGCTGTCACAGAATACTACAGACTGGGTAATTTATGAATAAAAAGATTTTTTTTGGCTCATGCGTTCTGGAGGCTAGGAAGTCTAAGAGCATGTGTAGAGGGTCCTACCTTGGTAGGAAGGTAGGAGGCAGAAGCCAGAGCATGAGGCAGAGAGAGAAATGTGACATACTTATCCTTTTTATTAGTAACTCACTCCTGAGATAACTAACCCACTTCTGCAATAATAGGATTAATATCTTCATAATGACATACTCACCTCTTAAAGGCCCTACCTCTTAATATTGTTACATTGGCAATTAAATTTCAACATGCATTTTGGAGGGGATATTCAAACCATAGCATCTATGAATGCAATATTTGCAAAAACGGAGAATGTGCCAAGCTAGTTGAGGATAACCTTACAATGTGTAAATTCCTTCCAAATCAAAATTTTTTCATCCCTCAAAACAAATGTCTGGCATTTGAAAAATATTACCTTTTAAAAAATAAGACATCCTTGCCTTATGTATGCATAGATCTTCTCTATTTATGACAAATTCAATATCTTAAAAAAATTTAAAGTAATAAAACAAAATAAGAATATACTCTTATTTTAATCCAGGTTCAGACAAGTTCAGAATCTCAACAATATCTTCATTATAAAGGCAGATGGGCTATTCTGAATATGCTATAAACATTAATGGTTTGAATATAGCAGAAAGTATGTCAAATAAGTGTTCAATATACTCAGCGGATATACACATAAAACTAAATAAACAGCTATTGGGATATAATAAATTATATCTGTTTATATTTAATGCCAAACACTGAAATTTGAAATTGCTAATTAAAGACATTAGTGAATGTCAATACAGCAATATTTTAATGACTCGGAGATAATCCCACAGCAATCAATTTAGATCAGAATGAGTTTATTGTAAAGTGCCAAAGGTGGAAAAAATGCTTCCTTTGCATGATAAAACAACAATTTCTCAAATGAATTATCCGTAGTCAAAATTTAACTAGATAATTACTTCATTTGCATTTATTAAGGAAATATAATAACTTGGAAGAAAGCTCTTTGGGAAATGATCTAAGAGTTAAGAGTTACACAGCTTTACTTTAACTTCTGGATACACAGAACACTTTAATAAAAATAACAAACCCGAACAACAAAAACACACAACAAAGCTTTAAGAAATTTTTGCGACAGAAGGCAGGTACCAATGCTATAGTTTTTAGTTGTAGAAAAATTACTGAATCTTTGGTAGGGAGGTACTTTGTCTAGTGATTTAAATGAGAAGATAAGCTTCACTTTCTATATTTTATATGTATTTTTTCTAGAAGCTGGGAAGGGTGACTGCTTTTATATTTGCACCTGCATATTGGCAGGCAAAAAAAAATATATATATATGTATATATATACATGTATATACATATATATGATCCATGAAACTTGCTTGTTTCTATTTTATCTGAACAGGATATGATCATTACACACTTTCTTCATAATATTGCAAGCAAGAAGTCCTGAAAAAAATCACACTTAAAGTTAAATATCCCCTTTTATTTAGAATTATTCCATCACATCTGTATAATGGGATTCTTTTGGACCATGGTGCCAGCCTTAGGAGAGCCTTACTAATAACAAACAACTAAAAACAAAACTAACAACTGTAATAAGGTTTTGAGCTAGGCTGAGAGATGATTAAGTATCCAAATCAGTCATAGGTACATGTAATGTTTTGTTGCAATAAAGGAACCACAAGCAAATATTAATGCTGAAGAGAATAAGGAATTAGAAAAACATGAAGCCAAAATGTAATAGATTGCAAAACTGATAACAATACATTGCTGCCCCTCCCATCAAGAATTAGAAGCTCTCTTCCCATCCTTTGAACCAAGTCAGGCTTTGTTATTTGGTTTTACCAGTAGAATATAGCATAAATGACACTGTGCCAGTTTTGAGTATATATTTCGAAAAGCCTTGTAGATTTTGCTCTCATGCCTTTATGATTCTATTTCTGTGTAAACCAGCCCCAAACAGTTTGAGTCGTTGATACATCTCAGTCATCCCTGTTACATCAGTGGAAAGCCTGCCACTGCCTGACATGCGAAAGAGACTATCTAGGAAAAGACATAAACTGTTAAACTTTCTGCATATACACTCTGCATTTCACACAAGTGAAATGACTGAGATCAGCCAAGCCCAGCCCAGCCCAGAAAATAAACGAACTAACCCAGCAGATTCACTAGCTAACTAAAGAACTGTTTTTAAGACGCTAAATTTGAGGTGATTTGTTAAGCAGCATAACCAGATGCCAAATAGATGCCGTGACCATTTGCTTAAAATTGTTTATTGTTTACCCAATAAACTTTGGCTTGACAAACTTAAGTCAGGCTTCTCTCCTCCCTAAATACCTCTATATATTGGTTGATCCTCGACTTTGAGCAAGCACTAAAACTATGGTACAGAACATTCCCTTAACAGTTCATTCTGAACATTGGCAGACCACAGAAACATTTTCTGTTGAAACATCCCAGTCATACTCTCTACTTATACCCATCACTTACCCTACTACCCGCAAAGTCTTGCTAGCACTATCTTCTCTATTTAAAAAAACAAAAATAAATTAAAAAAAAGAAAAAAGAAAAAAAATTCTGTTTAATTTTGAGACACTTGCAGACCCTGAGGTCAGAGAGTGTTCCCCCTATTGCAAAAAGTGTATTTGAATAAAGAATAAAGTCTGTCCTTACTTGAGACTGGATTTTTTCTTTTTTTTTGACACACAATATGAGGAGTTTGAGAGCAAATGAGAAAGGACCTGGTCAAGTGACTAAAAAAAGGTACTATTTACCATGCAGCTCAGTTTCCTATTTTTCTTGACGTATGGTGAGTGTGTGACTTGCTTAAAGAGCCAGTGATGCCATTCAGAGTGACAAGACTTTTGGTTAAAGTAGTTTCTGGAACCATCATGTGCATAGAAATCACCTGTAGATCTTCTGTAGATGCAGATCTGGAATGAACTCTGAGGTTCTGGTTTATCAGTAAGCTCACAGGTGATACTAACGCTGCCGGTCAGTTTCTACTTTTTGGGAACTAAGGGGCAAGAGAGGGAAACACATACTTTTATGCAAAGTTTCGAAGCTGATGGGAGACATTATGGAGAAAACTGCCCTGCCACGTAAACTCTACCATGGCGGCACATTTTATATGTCACTGATCATAGATGACAATACATTTACAGATTGGCTCTGCTGTCATCATACTTCACAGATATCCTCCAAGCCTTTATAGGAAAATATTATGTTTTTAAATCCCTACTAACACTTTATTTATATGGACAAATTTGATGACAGGTTTTTAGCAAATCTAAAATTGAGTAAGTAAGTAAAACTAATAATTTTTAACTTTGACTCTCTAGGGAAATGGGTAGTAATGTAACTGGCTGGGGTCATTTTCCCATATAGTGCCGTGTTGCAGCTGAATTAAAATCAGTAGTACTAAAAACAGAGGTACTAAATAAAAGTACTATAATTCTTTGGCCAAAGACAGACTAAAAAGTCTCTCCTCACTTCATCCCCACACATTGTTTTTACAAACATATAATTTGAATAAGGGTGCGAGGAAAATGGAGTTAGTTTAGTCAGGCCCTCTGGCCTCATATCCTGCTGGGTGTGATTCAGCACATCCATTGTAAACAAGGTATATAGGAGTGGCCTAACTGTGCATGCGCGTCCTTGTAATCCTTGGTTCCCTGTGACCTTTTGGTCTGAAAGACAGAGGCTCTGAACTGTTGTCCTGCGGAGCTCACGTCTGGAATAAAACGTGTCCACTTTGCCAGCGGCTACTCAGCTTTTCTTTTCAACTACCTGGCTCAGGACCTGCACAGGACCGGGCAGAGGGATCTGTGACCCAGCCCGACAAAGATAAACATGATCCTCCACTTTGATACAAACATCATTACCTATAAACTCTTTCTCTTAAGACAGTTCAGAGATTATACATTGAACTCTCACATAGGTGTTTGTGGCCTTTGTATTGATTGCTTTTTTTTTTTTTTTTTTAAATTTTATTTTGTCGATATACATTGTAGCTGATTAATGCTCCCCATCACCAAAACCTCCCTCACTTCTCCCTCCCCCCCTCCCCCCCAACAATGTCCTTTCTGTTTGCTTGTTGTATCAACTTCAAATAATTGTGGTTGTTATATCTTCTTCCCCCCCCCCCCCCGGTTTGTGTGTGTGTGTGTGTATGTGTGTGTGTGAATTTATATATTAATTTTTAGCTCCCTCCAATAAGTGAGAACATATGGTATTTCTCTTTCTGTGCCTGACTTGTTTCACTTAATATAATTCTCTCAAGGTCCATCCATGTTGTTGCAAATGGCAGTATTTCATTCGTTTTTATAGCTGAGTAGTATTCCATTGTGTAGATGTACCACATTTTCCGTATCCACTCATCTGATGATGGGCATTTGGGCTGGTTCCAACTCTTGGCTATTGTAAAGAGTGCTGCGATGAACATTGGGGAACAGGTATACCTTCGACTTGATGATTTCCATTCCTCTGGGTAAATTCCCAGCAGTGGGATAGCTGGGTCATATGGTAGATCTATTTGCAATTGTTTAAGGAACCTCCATACCATTTTCCATAGAGGCTGCACCATTTTGCAGTCCCACCAACAATGTATGAGAGTTCCTTTTTCTCCGCAGCCTCGCCAGCATTTATCGTTCATAGTCTTTTGGATTTTAGCCATCCTAACTGGGGTTAGATGGTATCTCAATGTGGTTTTGATTTGCATTTCCCAGATGCTGAGTGATGTTGAGCATTTTTTCATATGTCTGTTGGCCATTTGGATATCTTCCTTAGAGAAATGCCTACTTAGCTCTTTTGCCCATTTTTTAATTGGGTTGCTTGTTTTCTTCTTGTAAAGTTGTTTGAGTTCCTTATATATTCTGGATATTAATCCTTTGTCAGATGTATATTTTGCAAATATTTTCTCCCACTCTGTTGGTTGTCTTTTAACTCTTTTAATTGTTTCTTTTGCTGTGCAGAAGCTTTTTAGTTTGATATAATCCCATTTGTTTATTTTTCCTTTGGTTGCCCGTGCTTTTGGGGTCGTATTCATGAAGTCTGTGCCCAGTCCTATTTCCTGAAGTGTTTCCCCTATGTTTTCTTTAAGAAGTTTTATTGTCTCAGGGTGTATATTTAAATCCTTAATCCATTTTGAGTTGATTTTAGTATACGGTGAGAGGTATGGATCTAGTTTCATTCTCCTGCATATCGATATCCAGTTATCCCAGCACCACTTGCTGAAGAGGCAATCCCTTCCCCAGTGAATAGGCTTGGTGCCTTTGTCAAAGATCAGATGGCAGTAAGTGTGTGGGTTGATTTCTGGATTCTCTATTCTATTCCATTGGTCAGTGTGTCTGTTTTTATGCCAGTACCATACTGTTTTGGTTATTATAGCTTTGTAGTATAGCTTAAAGTCAGGTAGTGTGATGCCTCCAGCTTTATTTTTTTTGCTGAGCATTGCTTTGGCTATTCGTGGTCTTTTATTGTTCCATATAAATGTCTGAATAGTTTTTTCCATTTCTGAGAAAAATGTCTTTGGAATTTTGATGGGGATTGCATTGAATTTGTATATCACTTTGGGTAGTATGGACATTTTCACTATGTTGATTCTTCCAATCCAAGAGCATGGAATATCTTTCCATCTTCTTGTATCCTCTCTAATTTCTCTCAGCAGTGGTTTGTAGTTCTCATTATAGAGATTTTTCACCTCCTTGGTTAACTCAATTCCTAAGTATTTTATTTTTTTGGTGGCTATTGTAAATGGGCAGGCTTTCTTGATTTCTCCTTCTGCATGTTCACTATTGGAGAAAAGAAATGCTACTGATTTTTGTGTGTTGATTTTGTATCCTGCTACTGTGCTGAAATCATTTATCAATTCCAAGAGTTTTTTTGTAGAGGTTTTAGGCTGTTCGATATATAGGATCATGTCATCTGCAAACAGGGACAGTTTGACTTCATCTTTTCCAATCTGGATGCCCTTTATTTCCTTCTCTTCTCTGATTGCTCTGGCTAGTACTTCCAACACTATGTTGAATAGGAGTGGTGAGAGTGGGCATCCTTGTCTAGTGCCTGTTCTTAAAGGAAAAGCTTTCAGCTTTTCCCCATTCAGGATGATATTGGCAGTGGGTTTGGCATATATGGCTTTAATTATGTTGAGATACTTTCCCTCTATACCTAACTTATAGAGGGTCTTTGTCATGAATGAGTGCTGAACTTTATCAAATGCTTTTTCAGCATCTATAGAGATGATCATATGGTCCTTGTGTTTGAGTTTATTAATATGGTGTATCACATTTATTGATTTGCGTATGTTGAACCAACCTTGCATCCCTGGGATGAATCCCACTTGATCGTGATGAATAATTTTTCGTATGTGTTGCTGTATTCTGTTTGCTAGTATTTTAGTGAGGATTTTTGCATCTATATTCATCAAGGATATCGGCCTGTAGTTTTCTTTTTTGGTTATATCTTTACCTGGTTTTGGTATCAGGATGATGTTTGCTTCATAGAATGAGTTTGGGAGATTTGCGTCCGTTTCAATCTTTTGGAATAGTTTGTAAAGAATCGGTGTCAATTCCTCTTTGAATGTTTGGTAAAATTCTGCTGTGAATCCATCTGGTCCTGGGCTTTTCTTTGTTGGGAGCTTTCTGATAACAGCTTCAATCTCCTTTATTGTTATTGGTCTGTTCAAATTTTCTACGTCTTCACGGTTCAGTTTTGGGAGCTTGTGTGTGTCCAGAAATTTATCCATTTCCTCCAGATTTTCAAATTTGTTGGCGTATAGTTGTTTATAGTAGTCTCGAATGATTCCTTGTATTTCAGATGAATCAGTTGTAATATCGCCTTTTTCATTTCTAATTTTTGTTATTTGAGTCTTCTCTCTTCTTTTTTTTTGTTAGCCATGCTAATGGTTTGTCAATTTTATTTATCTTTTCAAAAAACCAACTTTTTGATTCGTTGATCTTTTGAATTGTTTTTTGGTTTTCAATTTCATTCAGTTCTGCTCTGATCTTAATGATTTCTTTCCATCTGCTAACTTTAGGATTGGATTGTTCTTGTTTTTCTAGTTCTTTAAGGTGAAGTGTTAGGTTGTTCACTTGCCATCTTTCCATTCTTCTGAAGTGAGCATTTAATGCAATAAATTTTCCCCTCAATACTGCTTTTGCAGTATCCCACAGGTTTTGGTATGATGTATCATTGTTTTCATTAGTTTCAATAAACTTTTTGATTTCCTGCTTGATTTCTTCTTGGACCCATATGTCATTAAGTAGAATGCTGTTTAATTTCCATGTGTTTGTATAGTTTCCAGAGTTTTGTTTGTTATTAATTTCTAGTTTTAATCCATTGTGGTCTGAGAAGATACATGGGATAATTCCAATTTTTTTGAATGTATTGAGACTTGATTTGTGACCTAATATGTGATCTATCCTGGAGAATGATCCATGTGCTGATGAGAAGAATGAATATTCTGAGGTTGTTGGGTGGAATGTTCTGTAGATATCTGCCAATTCCAATTGGTCTAGAGTCTTGTTTAGATCTTGTGTTTCTCTACTGATTCTTTGCCTAGATGATCTGTCTAATATTGACAGTGGAGTGTTCAGGTCCCCTGCTATTATGGTATTAGTGTCTATTTCCTTCTTTAGGTCTAATAGAGTTTGTTTTATAAATCTGGCTGCTCCAACATTGGGTGCGTACATATTTATGATTGTTATGTCTTCTTGATGGATCAGTCCTTTTATCATTAAGTAGTGTCCCTCATTGTCTCTTTTTATGGTTTTTAGTTTAAAGTCTATTTTGTCAGATATAAGAATAGCCACTCCAGCTCATTTTTCTTTTCTGTTTGCATGGTAAATCTTTTTCCATCCTTTCACTCTTAGTCTGTGTGAATCTTTATGGGTGAGGTGGGTCTCTTGTAGGCAGCATATAGTTGGGTCCTGCTTTTTGATCCAGTCAGCCAGTCTGTGTCTTTTAATTGGGGAATTTAAGCCTTTAACATTAAGAGTTGTTATTGAAAGGTGTTGATTTATTCCTAGCATTTTATTGGTTGTTTGGTTGTCTTAGGTGTCTTTTGTTCCTTGCTTTCTGATTTACTGTTTGGTTTCTTTGTTTGTTGGTTCCTTAGGTTGTAGATAGTGTTTTTGTTAGCTTGTTTTCTCTTCATGAATGCCATTTTTATTGTACTAGCGGGTTTAGATTTTTCTTAGGTTTTTATGGCAGTGGTAGTTATTTTTCAGGAACCAAACCCAGTACTCCCTTGAGGATTTCTTGTAAGGGTGGTCTTGTGGTAGTGAACTCCCGCAGTTTTTGTTTGTCTGAGAAATATACTATTTGCCCCTCATTTCGAAAGGATAGCCTTGCAGGGTAGAGTATTCTTGGCTGGCAATCTTTGTCTTTTAGTATTTTGAAAATATCATCCCATTCCTTTCTAGCTTTTAGGGTTTGTGATGAGAAGTCTGATGTTAACCTGATTGGGGCTCCCTTATAGGTGATTTGACGCTTCTCTCTTGCAGCTTTTAAGATTCTCTCTTTGTCTCTGAGTTTTGCCAATTTGCTATGACATGTCTTGGAGAAGACCTTTTTGGGTTGAATACGTTTGGAGATCGTTGAGCTTCCTGGATCTGAAGATCTGTGATTTTTCCTATACCTGGGAAGTTTTCTGCCACTATTTTGTTGAATATGTTTTCAATGGAATCTCCATTTTCCTCCCCTTCTGGCATACCCATGACTCGGATATTTGAGCGCTTGAGGTTGTCTGATATCTCTCTCAGATTTTCTTCCATGTCCTTGATTCTTTTTTCTTTCTTTTTCTCTGCTTGTGTTATTTCAAACAGCCCGTCTTCAAGTTCAGAGGTTCTCTCTTCAACTTCGACAAGCCTGCTGGTTAAACTCTCCGTTGTGTTTTTTATTTCGCTGAATAACTTCTTCAGTTCAGCAAGTTCTGCTACATTTTTTTTCAGGACATTGATTTCCTTGTATATTTCCTCTTTCAGATCCTGTATACTTTTCCTCATTTCATCATGATGTCTAGCTGAGTTTTCTTGTATCTCATTCAGTTTCCTTAGAATTATCACTCGAAATTCCTTGTCAGTTATTTCAAGGGCTTCTTGTTCTATAGGATCTAGAATATGAGTTTTATTAACTTTTGGTGGTGTACTTTCTTGATTTTTTTGTATTTCTGGTGTCTTTTTTTGGTGTTTATTCATTGTGGCAGGGGGTTTCACAGTCCACCGGTTTGAGACTAATGACTAACTAGGATGTTGCTGTGGTTGCCAATTTGGTATGGCTCCCGCCGTGACTGCTCAGTTGGCCTCTAGTGTCTTGTGTGTGTGGTTGCCTCGGGTCTTGGGCTTCTCCGAGGAGCCACCTTTCTGGTCAGCTTGTACTCTGCTGGGCTGGTGGATCATGTACCACAGGGTGTGTGATCTCTGTTGAGCTTTCACTTTCTGTACAGGACTTCTCCCCGTTCCGTGTGCTCTGGCCCAGGCTGTTAGATCGTGCAGTGGCGACCCCACCGGGTGTGTGGTTTCTGTCGAGTCTCCGCCTCCCTGGCCGCACGTCTCCCCCCTCTGTGCACACTGTGCTGGGCTGGGGCGTGTCTTCTGCACCCCTCGTCTATCAGCTGGGCCTTCAAGACCCTGCTCAGCACCGCCTCGCCCAGGAAGTCTACCAGGTTTCTGCTAGGCACAGACGACCGGTCTCTCTGGGTGCCTTTGTAGCACTGTGTAGATCTTTCTCAGGTCTTGTTCACCTTTGTATCCCCCCGGTATAAACCGAGTCTAGTGCCCGCCTGCAGCCTGCTCTCCGGCAGGTTCAAGCGGACCTGGGAACTCTCCTACCACACTATTCCCAACCAGAAATTCGTTAGGCTTTTTTCCAAACTGGTGGTCGCAGAGATGGTATCTGCCTCCCAGTAACAGGAAGTTTACCGGGCCGGAGTCCAGGGTGTGGTGGAGTGACAGTCTGCCTGCCCGTACTTCCTAGCCCTCCCAACACTGGTCGGGGACGCCCCACACCCCCAGCCCCGCCAGAGAACCGCGGAGGGAGTGGGAGAGGAGGCCGGCCCGCAGGGTCCGGAAAGCCCCGCGCCAGGCCAAGCAAATGGGCTCAGTGATGGCCGAGCAGGGCGGAGCTGCCCGCACCTGGGAAAATGGAGGCAGCACCGGCGCAGTGAGTGGCCTGGTGGTGCAGGCGGGAGCCGCGTGGGCATCCACCCCCCGAACAGAGCTGTGCCAGGGATCACTCACAGTGCTGTGCCAGGTCGGGCGCTCGCTCTGTCTCTGGTTTGTTGCCTTCCGTGTTCTTGGCGCTGCCGCCTCGGGCTGTTCAGTCGCGGTGCCGCTCGGGCGCTCCCAGGAATCTTCTTTAATGCCGGCCTGAAACCTCGAATCCTGAATAGGGCAGCTGGCCGCCTTCAGTGCGGCCCCAGCCTCCGGGATCCTGGCTGCATCCACAGCAGCCCTGGCGCCGTGTTCCCTGTTTCAAGACTCGCTTTTGCAGCTAAGAATCAGTTCTTTTCCTGCTCCACACTTCAAAGCTGTTGCCTGTAAATGAGGCAGCCTCTCCTGCCGGGGGCAAAGTGGCGTTGAGCCCCCACGACCGGCCAGCAGCAGCAGTCCTCCCTTAAGAGATGGCCAGAGGAAGGTCCACAAGTTTCCCGGCTGCCTGAGGCCCAGTGGCCACCTTTTCCACCTCAGCTACTCCGCGCCAGCCGCCGCAGCCGCCGCCATCTTGAAACCCTTGTATTGATTGTTAACCAAGGAAAATGTTCTTACTGTCAGGTTGGAAATTTTAAACTAACCGTCCTTATTTCTGTCATATTTATACTAAATATACAATAATATTATATACTATATACTGTATTATACAATGTAAATACTATTGTATTAGGATTCTCCAGAGAGATCAAACCAATAGGATAGTATATAAATATATGAGAGGGCATTTATTAGAGGAATTAGCTCATGTGATTATGTAGGCTGACCTGTCCTACAATAGGCCATTTGCAAACTGGATGCTGGTAGCACGGCTCAGTCCAAGTGGAGAAGCCTGAGAATCAGGGAAGCTGAAGGTGTGCTTCTCAGTCCAAGGCTATCGGCCTGAGACAAGGGACACCGCTGGTGTAAGTCTTGGAACCCAGAGGCTGAAGAGTCTCCTGTTCTGATTGCCATGGACAGGTAAGAACGATGTATCCCAGCTTCAGCAGAAAAACAGCAACAGACTTGCCTGTTCCTCTGCTTTTATTCTCTCTCGTTCCCCAGTAGGTTAGATGGTGCCCACCCATACTGAGGGTGTACCTTTCCTACCTAGTCCACTCGGGCTCACATGCCGATCTCTTCGGTAAACACCCTCACAGACACACACAAAAATAATGCCTTGGTATGTCTTAATCAAGTTGACACCTAAAATGAACTATCACGACTACATATCATAAATTATTATACAGTTTCATATAATATATTTATATATCACCTATGTGTCTATCATATAATATAAATTATGTTATATAATATATATTATTTACTATATTATAGTGAATGATATATATTATGTTACTATATTATAGTGAAATAATATGTAAAATGTATCTTCAATATTTATTCTCACTTAATTTTCATTGTTTTGTACAATTTATACATATCTTTTATCAGCATTCTTAATGTAGAATTTACACTTTGATAATAAATTTACCCAGTATAAAAGTAAGGCAAATAGAGACTGAAGTGATCACTCTGGAGATTAGAATATTTTACAGGTCTAGATATATGCACTTCAAGAGAGCACTCCTGAATTTAGCATCAACCATAATTCTGGTCATAAAAATTAAGGTTCCTTAAATGCTATTATAAAAATGGATTGATATGAACATAAAATTGACATGTATGTGTATGTAGATATATTTTTTTCCCTAATAAGTTAGAATCTAATCTGTCTTTGAAAGGAAATTAATCTTTTTGGGGGAAAAAAAATCTGATACTTTATTGCATTATTTTCTCTGGTAAATGATGCAGTTTTATATTTAGAAGATTCTCATAGAATTATTACACTTGTTTTTTCCCATCCTATTTTTAGAATTTTTCTACTAGCCAATGTTCTTGTAATCAGCAATGTTACTAAACCATTTACAGTCTTTCTACGTTTGAGTCTCTAGGAAATTTTCATGAAGATTAGTTATAGTAAATGGATTCACATGGAATAAAATAAATATGAGCTAAAAATTCTATTTTAAATTTTATTATATTTAGAATACATTGAGATTACACAGCATATCTTTTAAGGGTGTTTACCTTATCAATGCAGATTAGAATTATCTTAAATCTCACTCAATTGGTATCCTGCATTGACAGGTTTAAATACACATATGGCAGAGGTGGAGCCTAATGAAGGTTCTACCCACAAATCTCCAACAGGAACCATGCTGCTGGAACAGAATTCATCATGGATACATTTACACCTGATATTAAACTTTTAGCTCTATATTTTGAAAATGAATTGTACTTACTGCACAATCCTTACCAAAATTCATTCTGAAAGGTTAACGTCTCTAGACAGCAATAAGAATTATATATATAAACAATAGAAGTCATTGGCCATTGTTACCTATTCTTATCAATAGAAAAACTAAAGTGTAATTATTAAACCAATTCAGAATTAAAGACTTTGAAATACAGGACATGATTTCTCTTTCACTGGAGTATAATTCAAAATTTTATTTATTCGCCGTGCTTGATTACCTCTATATTATTGGTTAGGTTCTTTCATAAGACATAAAACATAAATTAGATGCATAACAATCAGACCACCAATAGTAAAAAGGATATACTTTCTAATTATTTTGAGGGTTCTCAAGAAATGAGTTCTGCTATATCATTCTGTAATAATAATATGTAATGAGAGAACATTTACATTGTCATAATAGAAATATTTGTGTTACTGTATTCTGTATTCTTTGGCCTGTTTGAATTTTACAAATATAAAATATGGTGTAATGTAATAATGTATAATATAATAAATACTATATAGTTATTATAATATGTTATAATAAATTGTAATATAGGAAGGTACTTAAAAAGTTTGTGGAAAATAGAATTTAAAGACGATATGAATCTTCCCATGAACTATTTGCAATACCCTCATACAATATAATATATAGAATAAATAATATAAATACATTATATGTAAATATGAAATATATTATTTCTGTATATACACAAATATATACATATGAAAATATATATACATATATATGCAAACAGCAATATGCCCTGCATGTGCACACACACAAATGCATCCATTCATGTATATATTTTTTAATTGGGATTTGGAAGGGAAGGAAAAAAAGCCTAACTCTAGTCATTGATCTACTAGGAATATTCATAAAAGCACAAATTCTGAATCTTGGCTTTTTACACTAACAAATTTAACTAAACGTCTGAGTATAAACTCATATATCTAAGCAATTTAGAATACCTCTTCTCAAAAATCTCATGAGAGAAAAAAATAGCTTTACAAAGTAAAGGTAAATTTTGTAAAACAATGCTTTATATTTGATATGCAGTTAATAATAATGACTGTTTTAGGTAAAACACAACTTATGAAAACAAAATTGGCACATCCTTTTGAAAAAACAAACAGTGTAAGTAACTTGAAGAAATTTCATATATTAATTCATTTATTCACTCACACAGTCTTTCATCAAAATTTTCTCCTTGTCTTGTGTGACAGGCAACAAACATGTTGAGAGACCCCACTCCAAATGAGCTCATAGTATAATGGGTCAGAGACCCATGTAGTAAAATATGAGTGTTCTTGAGAACAGAATTGTCAAACTCTTTAACCTGCCCGTAATCCTGTCCAGCTAGGCCTGGGTCTGGAGCTCACAGATCCTTCAAGCCCCTTCACAGACTGGGTCACAAACACTTCACATGCCAGGCTGGTTCCCCAGACCCTGCACATGCCAGGCTGGGTCACCAGACCCCTCACATGCAGGTCTATGGGCTAGGTAAACGCCCCGAAAGGTCCTTGGAGAGGTAGATTCGACACCATGGCTGCACACAGCATGGAGTGCAGACGCCTGAGGCAGTCGCCAGCCAAAGCATGGCACCACGCATGGACACTAACTCCACCCATACACACGCACAAAATTTTCTTACAAAGAATGCATCACACCACCCCTAACCATACCTAAGGCAAAGAGGCCTGATTAAATTATTCTATTTTTCCAACAAGAATAAAGGCACAAAAACGAGACTATAATTTTCATGGATTTGACAGCAAAAATAATATGTAGAGGTGATGGCACTTCATTTGAGTTTAAAACTGAATTGTTTTCACATTGATTGATTGGGAGAGGACTTTGAAGACAAAGGAAAGAGTACTACAAGCTCTTGCTTGAAGCTAGAAGCTCTTTCTTCTGTAGAAAATCTTTAAATATGGTGTTTTAGGGAGAGCCCAATAAACGTCATCTGTGCAAATTTTCTAGCATTTAAAATACGGACTGGCATCTATATAAAGTGAAATACAATTTGTAATTTGATGTGGCATGAATTTTAGCTAGAAAATCCCCATATGTAACTTCTTAAAGAAAGTGAAAGAAAAAGAGGGGATGAATCCACAGAAGTCCGCAGGTACAGACGCGAGAAAGAGAATTATCGTTCAATAGATCTGAGATTTAGTCGAAAGTTTACCATATATCAGTAAAACACATATAAGCCATTAAAAAAAGGAAACAACACAGACATAAAGCCATAAAACAATTCTATATCCCCAGTTGAATTAGGTAAACTAAATCTTCCTTCAGCATTGATTTTTTTTTACTTCATTTTTTTCTATACTCAGATATTACATACAGACAATAACATATGCATGGACATAAAAGGTAGGAGTAAAAGTAGTACTATATAGGAAAATTTTAAAATTTTAATATTTTAATCCATAATCTTGATTTTCTGTACAGTGATTAGATGTTAGATCACGTAAAATTTAAGCTAAATGCAAACTTGCTGTTTTCCAAACATTATAGAAATAAGGAGAGGAAAATCTTTGTGGCTCAAAGGGAAAATAATTACAATTATAATTCACATACTCACAATTGTGGTAACAAAACATGGCTGTAAAAAGATTTAGTTCCGGAATCCTGATGGGTACCAAAGAAGGAACAAAACATCTTTCTATTATTTTATTTGCATACATTGGTGAGGCATTTTGTGTCTGATTCTGTGTATTTCTCTTCTTTACATGGCTGTATTATTGTGTTTGTGTATATGCATGGATGTGTTTGTGTATACATTTGCAAGTCTAGCTGTTATTTTCCATCCATTTTTACTACAGTAATCATAACTCTTTTTCTTCCCCTTTTTACTTATCTTATTCTCTATTTCATAGCTTTCTAAACCACGTTCTTTCCACATAATTGGTCATAGTATTCAATTGAAATGAGTCATCAGTTTTTTTCTGTGTGCTAAAAAAGAGATGATGTTCGTCAATCCTATTATTAAAGAATAAATGAGCCATAAGTTTTATATCTCTATCTGAAATATATTTTCATTTTATAAATATGAATGTTTACTTTTTGAAGGTTCAATGGTCCTCAGTAGAATATAGAAACTACAACATGGTGAAACAAATATTTGTTAGAAAGAACTGGAAAAATAATAAAATTCTATTATAAAACGTGTACAATTTACATATATTATCCATTATTTCTAAAACCAGCATTTAAAATCTCAATATTGCACACCAACAGTCAGATCATTTTGTTTTCCTAATGTTTACCATATTTATTGAAATATAGTTGACATTCAAAAGATTGAAGGTATGTTGTATACAATTTGATGACTTTTGACATAGGTATATTCCCATGGAAAGGTAAACACAATCAAGGAAATAAATACATCGGTTACACTCCAAATATTTCATAGTATCACTTAGTAATCCCTTCAACCCATAGCCATAAAATTTTCTAAATTTTAAATAATTAGAAACTTACAGTATATACTGTTTTTGCATGGCATCTTTCACTCAACATAATTATTTTGAGATCAGTCCAAGTGTAACACATACAAATAGTCCATTACTTTGTATTGTTGAGTAATATTCTACCACTTGCTATTCCAAAGATCGTATATTCATTTTCCCTTGGTGGCAATTTGGGATTTCCAGTTTTTGCCTAATACAGATAATGCTGCTATAAACCTTCTTTTTATAGTCATCTGCTTTCATTTTTCTTGAGTAAATATCTAGGACTTAAATGAGTAGAAAATACAATGGATCTACATTTAAATTTTTAAGTAAGTACCAAATTATTTTTCAATATAGTTATACCAATTTATATTCTTACCAGGAGTATATGAGTAAAGATTTTTAATAGATGCTAAATATGGTTGCAATATTCCTTTCCATTTCCACCTTGCTGAAATTTTATTATCATGGTGTAATGTTCATGTTTGTCATATGTGTTTTCTGTGTATTGTGAACTTAATTTTTTTTTTTTACTTTAAAATTTGTTAATATGATGTTTTAACCTAGGGTCATATGTGGTCATAATAAAGTATTATTTTTATATTTTGGATTAAACTTTATACCATTATGAGTATAATTTTAGTTTCTATTATCATAAAATAAATAATCTACAGTTTTCTTTACTGGTAGTATTGTTTTCATGTATCCAGATAATGCTGACCTCATAAAATGAGTTGGAGAATATTCACGTCTCTTTAATTCTCAGGAAGTTTATCGTAGAGTCATTTCTCCCTTAGTTCTTAGTGGAATTTACCAGTCATCTTCATTAGCCAAAGGACTATATTTAGCTTTTTAATAGTGCTGATTTGCTGTGACTGATTCTTTTAATTTCTGTATGATGGGAAATGTCTGTATTTAATCTTTATTTTTGAGAGATTTTTCTGGGTATAGAAACATATGAATCTCTTCTTGGAATATAATAATCTGGATTGCACATTACCCCAGTCCAGCATCTATCTAAAAACTGATAGTGTATATGAAAGAAAAGTGTTCAAAACTCAAATCATTAAGCTAATACATAAATTTAGAATTTAAGAGAAAACTAGGGCATCATATGAAGATTCAAGACTTGATTCTTGACTGACCAAAATACTAAAAAGCAATAGAAACACACCCATAAAGATATCAAATGACAAGATATTGTACAAGAATTTGAAAATAATCATGCTTAAAATATCCAAAGAATTAAAATACAATATTGATAATTTGGGAAAATATTTCAAAAATATTAAAAAAAATAATTTCCAGAACCACAAAATAATAATAATAAAACTACTGAAAATCAAAGACAAAAACATCTTAAATGCAACTAGAGAAAATTGAATACATTTCACCTTCACGGGAGAAAAATAATTACCTTTTCTCACAGGATAATTATTGAACTTTTATTCCTATATATTCCTTATACTAAATAAATTCAAACTAAAAAAATTAAATCTATTCATCATAGTTAAACAATTATTCCTACTCAGTTGGGTTGTGGGGTTTATAATAGTTCTCTATGAAGACTTGAGAGACCATGACAGGTAATAACTGACAGTAATTTAACTTAATTGGGGAGAGATTAAAGGAGATAATTATTGAAAACTTAACTGTGAGTTTAGTATAGAATCAATTATATATTTCCAAATTGTCATTTCTTTTTAACTGAGATTCATAGTGATTGTAAAAATATACAGCACATCGTGTTAGCAAGAGTGTTAGTAATGATGGATATTTATATATTGCTATAAATATAACTGTCCTAAATTCTGAAAAAGACAATTTGACAAATACTATCAAAATGTAAAATTACACATATTCTCTTTACAGCAGTACTATTCCTACAAATTTATCCTAAAAATATACTAATGATGTATCATATGATTTATTTATCATTTTTAACAGAAAAAAATATAATCAAACTCAATTTTCATTATAACGAATGCAGATACAGTACAGAGCTTATGAAGCTGGAAACAAAAATAAAATAAACTATTTTTATATTGACACTAAATAAAATATATAGTTATGAATGAATTATGAGTGAAAAAAACAAGTTGGAGAAGGTACTATAATTAACACTCAGTTTTTATTTTTATATCCTGTAAATCATAATGCATTCTACGTAATATATAACACATCAAAAAGTGTTTACAGACAATATTTTAGAGCTATGAAAATGTAAAGAAACATCTGTTTTATTTTTCTTCATTTTAATCATTTCTAGAAATCATCACTTGTACAGATTCAAAGATATTTCTGCTAGCACATGCAGTCTCTCTGAAGAACATTTTTTAATATTTACTTTAATATAGGTCCTCTCTAACAAATTCTCCAATATCTGATTACCTGGGAAAGTCCTCATTTCCTGTTAATTTTGAAAGATATCTTTATTAGGTATACAATTACAGTTTGAGTTTTTGTTTGTTTTTTTAATTCTGGTTTGAAAGGTTTCTAATGGCAAGTTTAAGTCTATTGTGATTTTTCTCTTGTGTTTATTTTTTTTTCTCTATATGTAATATGCCTTATTTTCTGACTGCCCTTCAGAGTTTTTCCTTCATCTTTACTGTTTAGCAGTTTGAATATGATGTGTTTAAGTATGTGCGCATGGAGTATATTTGTGTTAGTATGCATATTGCTTAGACATCTCTGAACTTCTTGGACCTGTGTTTTGATGTTTTTCCTTTTTTTTCCCGCCAATACTCAGCATTATCTGTTCAAATATTTCTTGTACCTATTCTTTCTAAATCTCCTTCAGAAATTTTAATTACATAATCGTATATGCTAGCCATTTAATCCCGTTCTACAGTTCTTGGGTCCTCTGTCCTCCCCGCTACACAAACTTTCTCTATTCTTCTATGGCCAAGTTCACTGAATCTGTCATTAGCTTTGATGAGTTTAGTTCCCACCATAGGCATTCTTCATTTCTCTTTTACCTTCAACATATTTATAATAGTTTTCTAAGCTCCGTTCCAGGTGATGCTACTAGCATTTAGTCTTTCTCTGCGTCTAGTCAATTGGTTGTTTTTTTCTCTTAATAGTAGTTTGTATTTCCTTGGTGTGTTTGCACGTCTCAAAACTTTTTGTTAAAAGCTACATGTTGTATGGGCAGTAGAGATGGAAGACAATTATAATAATGCCTGGGGATGGTCATGTCTTCCTCACCCAAGTCTCTGGTATGGGCAGTTGAATTAATCTAGTCAGTTCTGGATCTGAATTTGTTTTTATTGCTTTTGTTTCTGTTTTATGTTACCCTGGTTACCTTCAGACATGCACTTATTTCTAATTCTAGACATTATCTTGTGCTTATGATGGTAAGCCTGCTCCAGCCTCAGCTTTAGACTTTACCTGTGCCCTCTCATTACAGAAAGTGTCTCTCTGTATATACTCTTGTTAATCTCCTATTTGCAAACTGCTGCGCCTTGATAAGAGGTGTTTTCTAGCACTGTGGTTGTGACAGGGATTTCTTTGTTGTGTTATTCTCATTTAGTGAGAATCTCCAAGGATTCGTGTCCTTGGATCTTAGGTTGGGAAGCATTCTTGGTGATCTTACTCTACTCCCAGCAGAAGACAAATTATTACTCCTATGATAGTAGAGCCCAGGAGCATGATTTTATACACATATTCCTGTTTTGGGAAGTCTTTCTTTCTTTCTTTCTTTCTTTCTTTCTTTCTTTCTTTCTTTCTTTCTTTCTTTCTTTCTTTCTTTCTTTCTTTCTTTCTTTCTTTCTTTCTTTCTTTCTTTCTTTCTTTCTTCTTCTCTCTCTCTCTCTCTCTCTTATTTATTTATTTATTTTTGCCTATCCTGCCTTTACTATACCTTCATTGTTGTCCTAAAAGCAATATTTTTGCTGACGTTTCTCCAGCAGCTTAAGATTTCCGTCCTATATAAGAGAATAATCCAAGGTGGGCTCTCCACCTTTTTCCTGGTGGCACCCACTGCATCCCCAGTCTTGTCCGACAAGGAATGCTTTCTCTGTCTCTTAACCTTCCTTAAACATTTTTGTGATTTTCCCGGTGGACATTGGTAAAGAAAACGTTCATATAGATGCAAATTTCTCTAATGTGTGTTGCTCCCTGGGTTCTGTATTCTCAAGATAGCTCACACTCAACATTGACAGTTTATTGAAAATTACTCATTCTTATGCACAGGTACAGCCCTTATCCTGCTTGCTCTGCCACAGGTGAATAAGTGTTTGCATCTCTTCTCTCCTTGGAGACATCCATCTATCCTTCCAGAGATATCAGTTTAGTTGGTAGACCAGTACTGTTAGCCCTATGGTGGTTGCAAAAGAAGTTTTGATTTTATTGAGTACTAAGATTTTTATTGTTGTGAGGCTGGTATTGATCTTTTTTTTCAGATTTCTACATCTTAAACAGAAAACAGAAGGCCAAGTTTTCTTATTCAAAAATTTGTTTTATTATGATACCTGGTTATAAGTAAAACATGCTCAGAGAGAACCAAGTCAAAGATATGAGCCTCGTCTATCTAATAATGAATGCTGTTTTAATTTAAGGATAATAACTATAAACATTTAATGGGGCTTGAATATTGGCCCTTTTAAAAGAACAATACAGTAAGCACATTTATTTATACATTGATACTTTTTGTTAGGGTCCAAAATTTTATTACTGTGATATTTTGAATATGTTCAATATAAAATGGCAAAACCTTGGTTTTTGTGAGGTTATCTCTCTTCACTTCTAAATTATATGAACGTAAATAAAAGTGAGAAAATAATATTAGGGATAAATATCTCAAGTAAATATTCACATAAAGCATTTTTCAAAAATATGTAACTGTTTTTATGTTTACCTACATATATTTGTTCCTTCTTTAATCGCTAAATTATTCAATATGTGTAATAAATACCTCCTATGAATTTATATTTACAAATATGATATAATATTTAATGAACCTTAATATTTTGCATCAGTTTGGGAGATAGAAAAATGTGCATATTAATTAATTTCATAAACATTCAAGACTATTCATAACTAAATGTCCAGATTTGTAGCATAAATAAGAAATACAAGAAGGAATTCAAAGGAAAGAAAATTGGATATTGGAAGGATATTGGAAATATGTATCTTAGATAACATCAGGTATGTGTAAAGAGTGTATCAGGATTCATACATCAGTAAACTAGAAGGAATTTCAAGCAAATGTTAAGAACATGAGGAATGTAGAGCAGCTATGCACGAGTTAAGTGATTTGTTAAACATTCATGTATAGTGGATGATGTAATTTACAGAAAATTTAGAGGGTTAACATACTTGTGCAAAGAAATATGAAATAATTTTCTGGATGACTTTAAGTGATTTGGAAGCAATAGCATGTTCTGTATTTCTGACGTGGCTGATCACTCTTTTCAGTTCAATTCTTTATGATTCTGCCAAATTTATTATCAAAGGATTGTAACAATTTTCTGTTACTTACTCTGTGCTTTTAAACTACATTTCCAACGTCTTGGCATATTGCACTTAAAGTCTGATATCTCTAAAACTGATTTGAACTGGAAGTTCTTACCTCCTGTTTTTTTAAATTATTTATTATTACAGGCAGAAACAATGGACACTCCTAACTGAATATATTCTCATATCTGTGAAGTTCAGACCCAAGCTCCCCTGGGAAGTTAAACATTTCTGTTGGAATCTACCAGGGAAAGCTTATTAACTAAAACTCCTTTACCTGTACAATCTGCGGAACAAAAGAAAGGATAATGTGGAGTTTAAATATCACTTTTTTAGAAAGGTAGATGCTAAGTTGGGTGAACATCTTCATACAAAGTATAAATGAATTTACTAATACAACCACAGAATTAGCCTGATTTGTAAGTGGGAGACCTGCACTTCTAAGACAGTCATGATACAGCAGCTACCTGTCACCTTCTGAGGACATCTACCACGAGGAATTTTTTAAAAGTCACATGTGCTATGAATGCCCTGTTTTTCTTTCCAAACCTACCAATTAGATAAATTATTCCACTCCTCTAGAAGGGAAATAAATAAAGGTGAGGTCAAAGGTCCAGATTGTACTTAGAGAAAATACTTTTTATGTAAATTGAGGTCTTGAAAAAAGGTTATTGTTTCTTTATTTGTATTGATTTACCAGTTCATTTGATTGTGATGTATCTCCTACCCTCTATGCAAACCCTCCGCTACTTACCTTTCTACAAGTGCTTTATTGATCCTTGTCATAACTGAACCATGAAAGCTATCAATATTGGCAAGAAGTGACAACAGCCAGCCACTGCATGCATTCACATCTCAAAATGAACTGCACTGTTCCAGTTTCCTGGAAATACCATCCCTATGCTCTTTATCACACTATTGAAGGTACCTATTACTGTTGTTTATTTTCTTTACTATCTTATCAATTCTTAAAGGCCCTGTTTTTTTTTTTTTTTTAATTCCTTTTTCTCTAAGAATAGTTCTGTGATTAACCCAACATGATACTATTTTCCCTCTTTATTTTATGGCACTTTTTGAGTTATGTCATCTGGAATGTATGACTTTTTGTAAAGTTTTTAATATGTATGCTTGTGTATGCACATGTGGGGGTTGGGCATATTTTTTCATGTTATAATGTATTTCTTGATTTAACTTTTAGAAACAAATGTCAAATATCATTGGAAATTAAATTAAAAACTAATCTTAAAATGATAACTTCTATTTTTCTTAACATTTCTAGTACAAATTTAGTGGCTAGACTTTAATCAAAGGAGCAAAATTATTCATATTAAAATCATTTAAAATAATACAAGTTAGGAAAATCTGCTACACTCTATGCACACCTCTTAACAAGTCCTCTATTAATCTTTGTCATAAATGTAAATTTCTTCATGTAATAAATCATGTGTAATTTATTTGTTCTCAGCTATTCCATACTTCTCAAATTTTTCTATACCACATCTTGATTTCCACCTTCTATTTTTAAACTTGATTTTCACTAAGGATATAATATTGGTGAAAATTAACATTAAGACTTATAATGTAAATACAAGAATTAAACACCACAATCAATATGGTTAACTGAGTTAATATAACTGACAGTAAAATTTTTTAGGAAGAGTGTCTATCAAACAGGCACACACACAACTCTACAACTGGAAGAACATAAAGGAAAGGTGTATGTTCGATTTTGTTATAAACTCAGATCATATTTTTTAAAAATCTTAAGCTATGAAAAGTGAAAATAAATAAGTGGATCTATGTCAAACTAAAAAGCTTCTGCACAGCAAAGGAAACAATCAACAAAATGAAAAGGCAACCACAGATTGGGAAGAAATATTTGCAAACCATTTATCTGATAAGGGATTAATATCCAAGATATATAAAGAACTCACACAGCTCAATAGCAGAAGATAAACAACTTGATTTAAAAATGGGCAAAGGACATCAATAGGGATTCCTCCAAAGAAGACATAAAAATGGCCAACAGGTATATGAAAAGCTGTTCAACATCACTAATCATCAAAGAAATGCAAATCAAAATCACAATGAAATATCACTTCACACTTGTTAGGATAGCTCTTATCAAAAAAACAAGAGATAACAAGTGTTGGCAAGGTGTGGAGAAAAGGGAATTCTTGCACACTATTGATGGAAACGTAGATTAGTTCAGCCACTGTGGAAAACAGCAATCCTTCTTCTGGATATATACCCGAAAGAAAATAAATCACTACGTGGTAAAAACATCTGCACCTTCACGTTCATTGCAGCAGTATTCACTATGGCCAACATACGGAAAAAACCTAAGTGTCCATCAGTGAACGAATGGATAAAGAAACTGTGGTGTACAATAAAGCATTGAATTTTCAGAGGGAGAGAACAGACCTGTAGTTACTAGAGGTGGGAAAGGGGGAGGAGGCTTAGGGAGTAATTGGGTAAGGGACACAAAGAGTTTTTATGATTTGTAATGATGAATATGCTAATAATATTGATCTAATCATCACATACTGTATACAAATACTGGTTACTCAACTCTGTACCGTATAAATATGTATAGTCAAAAATAAATAAAATTTTTAAAAATGACATCAGCCAAAAAAAAAAAAAAAGAAAGAAAGAAATGAAAAAGTACCTGTAGTATATACAAGAATACCATTCCACCTTAAAAAAGGAGTTCTTGCCATTTGCCACATAAAGGACCTGAAGGACATTATGCTAAGTGAAACAAAGCAGGCATAGAAAGAAAAATACTACATGATCTCACTTATGTGTGAAATCTAAAAAAAAAGAAAGGAAATTTTTCTTGACTACAGTAACACTTGAACTATCTGTATGCATATCAAACCATTATGTTGTGCACTTTAAATATATAAAATCAAATTTTAAAACATAGACAAAAGTTTTTACCAGTAGAATAGTGGAAAAGAATTCCAGTGGTTCCACTTCTCTAATAATACCTGGGTGTGTCAGCCTCTTCAATAAGAAGTGTATACATTTATATTGGATGAGCATACAGCATCATTATTATAGTACTTGTATTAATGTGACAGAATTCTAGATTATTTTCTTGATTCGATACTAATAATGCTGTAACGTTATTTCACATTTAAAAATAAATATTACTTTTGAATAAGCAAGTAAATAAATTATTGATAATTTTATAACCTTGAATTACACAATGTTGTTAATAATATGGAGAAATTAAGCATGATCAATGTGTCCTTAAAATATAATGTGCATTTCAAGATGAATAGTAAAATTTAGAATATGTTTAAGTTCCATTTAGAAAAAAATCACCCTTATATTCCTAAATTTATCAACACCATATATTCATAGATAGAAAAAAACTTAAATCCAATATTTCACTATCATTCTTTTCACATCTTAAGGAATAGAAAAATTAAGTGGCTAATACTATTTAGGTTGTAGGACCAAAAGAGGTAATTATGGAGACTAGACCGATACTTCTGATTCCACACAAAATAATTAATATTTTATGCACAGTTCAAATGTCTTATATGCACAGTCAAATGTCTTATATTCTCCAGACTAATGTGAAATTTAATTATAAAAGAACCTTAACTCAATGAAAAATAGTTATACATAATAATTTTCAGAAAGAGAAATATCATGGAGATATGAAGAAAACAACATTTTTGCATTAGTATAGTTTTAAATTTTAAAAATTTATTAGGTTTATTTCTATTACACTAGAGGATTAAATCTTGTTTCTAAACTTCTGATATTTAACATACTGATGCCAAATATAAGAAAGGATTCATTGTCTGCCCTTTTAAAACAATACGAAGGTGAGAATTCATAAAGGAACACATTTATATAAACAAATTCATATGCAAACAATTTCTGATGGTCCCTTAATATTAACTTATATACTCTACCAAAAAGTAACATCTTTAATACGAACAGAAATCTCTTAAATCAACTGAATAATTAGAAAAAAAAAAATGGGTCAATACCTTCACAAGTAATTCAAAAAGAAATTTTGTAAAAATAATGATATAATTCATGTTTACATCATTAGTAATTTTATTAGTGATATAAGAACTATACTTAATAAAATGACTACGTAATATTTAGTTACTAATTTCAAGAGGAGATTTTCTTCTATTCTCTAATGTAGGAGATTACTTTTATCATTAGTTATTTTCTGACATGTATGGTTTACCCGTTGTGTTATAACTTCATGATTACCATTTTGCTTACTTAGAGAACTTTATTTTATTTTCTCATATTCCTGCATTTAATTTTATTTTCCATTATTTTTTTTTTTGAGTGAGACTCACATTGAGATATTATTTTACTCTTATAGCAAACCAATAAAGCATATTAGGTATGTCATTTTAAAATTCTCATTTTAAAGATGCTAAGAAATAATAAATGATTTTTCAAATAATATACAGGTAGAAAATGAGAAAACTTGAAAAATTTTTTCAGTCCACAGGATTTGAGGGTAAAATATACTTTTCTTTTTATGGGTTTTACTTGCCCCATATTGTGTTTAAAGGATTTTTATTTTATTTATTTTGCTTTCTCCTTTTCTTTCTCTCTGTGATAATAATTTTTAAAAAAAACTGAAAATTTTAATAACTGATTTTATTAACGATTTAACAGCAGTAGTTTTTAAAGTCTATTTTTAATTGACTCCTATTGATTGTACATATTTATGGGGTACAGAGTTGTATTTAAATACATGTGCACAGTGTGTGATGATCAAATCAGGGTAACAGGTATATTCACTGTCATAAAAATTTGTTGTTTTTTTGTGATGAGATCATTTGAGCTCCTCTCCTTAGCTTTTGAGAACATACCATAAATTATCGCTAATTATAGATGTCTAGTACTACTGTCGACCTCCCAAACTTAACTTAACTCACCGGGATAATCCTCGTAATTGCAGTGGCCTGAGATAATCTATTAACAATTATGGGCTACCTTCCAGGCCATGAACAATACAAGTTAACCAGTGTTCTCCAACAAAGAGAAGCTGAAAGCTGAGATAAATTTCTAGAAATAATTCAGACGAAATTGACCTTCAGCACACCTACATGATTCAAATAGACATGCAAGGTAACTCTTAGGTCTAGTTTACATCTCTGTTAGCTTAATATTAACTACTCAATCTTCATTAGTTTTCCAGAAATCCAGAGATATAGAAAAGTCCCTAGAAAAACTAGTTGCTCTTAAGAATAATTCATGTATTTGAAAACAAAGAGCTATATTTTCATCTTTAGTATATAAAATAATACTTCCTGAATCCTCTTTATCAATCTAGTTTGAACCATCTAATTCATAAAATTTTGATTTTGAGTAAATTCTGGTTCTACTGCAACCAAGTGATAAGCCAGTATAAAATGTTCTGTTTTAATGTCCTTACTAATACAAAGTGTAAAAATAGGCTTACTTCCTGGTCTGTGAATAATCATAAATATTTTACTATCACTTAATATGGTGTTAGCTCTTAATATGGTGTCAGATTTTTTGATTCAAATTGTAGTTATAATTAATGTAACCATAACATTTTTCTTAAAAAATTTTTTGTCATATTACATTGTTTTGCATATTTTCACAAAAGATAATATATAGTGATTGTTAATGGGAGTAATAATGTCAATATAATATAAGTTTGTATTGATATTTTTTTGAAAATTAATCAACACATTCTCTGACATTGACTAAAATTATTTATATTTTAGTCTGGCTTTAGTCAGTCATCCATCTATCAATATAATTTAAGCAAGACTGGAATTCAAATGATAGAGTCCTATGAAATACAAACAATTCCTTTGACATGGTACCATGAATTTTTACACATTCATCCTGTTTGCTCTGCACACGTTTAAGCAATTTTACATCTATAAAATTTATATATACTTCTCTGGGTTCTATAAGTTTTTCCCAAAATATCATCTTCCACAAAATTTGAGTCAGATACATGATAGTTTCATTTCTCTTAATGCAATATATAATTTATGGCCTTTTTCTATATTTCAAGAGCTGTAAATTCTTCTGCACTTGTTTAAATAAGATAGCCTTGCAAGTGGGGATATGAGTGTGTACGCATGTATGTTTGCATGTATGTTTGATTTCATGCATTCATATATTTATTCAGTGCAAAAGTCAACAGTTACGTTCTTTCTATAGGTGAAAACAGAAATTCACCATGGCTTAGATACTTCCTTTTAGTAAGAATTGATAGAAAAAACTACTGAATCATCTATGTGTGAGAAAAACTTGACACCAATTCAACAGGGGAATTTGTTGTCTTGACATTCTTCTTAAGTTGTCATTCTTTATTTTATTTTTTCCCCCAAGACATCCTTTTTTATTTTGGCAAAATGTGCTACTCTTCAGACACTTTTGATTTTTTTAGAGCTCAAGGTTGGTTGTTAAAGGAAAGGAGTCATCAACACTCTAATCCCTTTCAGTATGGATTTTAAAGTTATTGCATGCTGTCCAATGATTTAATATGGTCCAGCTGAAACGTTTGGCAAGAACAAGAGGAGTCATTCTCAATCACTACTAAAATGAAGCTCATCAGAAGGAAATGGGATTATTATCACATAACCCAGGCTCAAAGTTACCACTCAGATGCCAGATGAACCAACATGAAGTCTGGGTACTGTCTGGGTACAGTTGGTACTGACACCTTCCCATTGGCATGATGGGCAAGCATTTTTGTTGTTATCTTGAAAGTTGTTACCTCGTACTTTCGAAATAATTAGCTGTAATCTCAGTGCCCCAAGCAATGATTATAAGTATTGGGAAGAATATAAAGCTTTAAAAGACACAGACTATGAAATAAGAATTATTAACTTAACAAGTTAAAATAGGTTGAATTAAAATCTAACATGGTCTAGGAAAATACAAAATCTTATATATATTAAATAAAAGAATAACCACAAAGAAATTAACATAGAACATTATTATATGGTTAGAGGAATATGTACTCAGTTGTTACTTTAGGGTGAGTTTTCTTACTGTTTCTAAACACTACCCAAGGTCTTGTAGTAGAAAGAGCTGACACTGCTTCCCTCTAAGAAATTTAAGCAATGCCATTTATTACACAGATGAATGAAGACTAGCTCTTTTCCCATTTGCTTATTATTATTCCAGTATCCTCCCTTATTCATTCAAAACCATTGTGCCTGTTTTTCATCAGTATTCTCCGCTCATGCCATTCAGACTGGTCTCAATGGAGTTTATATTTATAATATAATTGCATAAAATAGCTTTTTTTTCTTTCCCTCTGCTAGTCACTAGCACTCTAACTTTAAGTCCTCTATTCAAAATTCAAAACATCAGAGTATTGTCGAATGATTTTTCTAGTATTTAAAGCAACTTTTTTTTCTTTTATATGCTCTTTTTCATAGACAGAGACAAATACATAAAGTAATCATTATAATGCTAGCATTATATTATTGGTATCATTATTAGAACCATAATATTACAACTAAAACAAAAACCAAAAAACAATTATTACATCTTGAGAAATATGATCGTGGTGCTGTTTTGCTAATTATTTATTGTATATATATGTAAACATTTGTGGGGGTAAATTTATAATAATCTGTTTCCTCTTTCATTTGAAATGTATTTATACGAAAATCTTAAAACAAACATAGACTACATAAAATTACCAGAATTCCACAACTTAAAATAATATGGTGTAATTTTGAATGTCTTTTCCTCAGGTTCTGTCTTTATTCATCCCCACTGCAACCAATTTAAGAGTTTATTATTTTTCTTAATTCTTTCCACCAGTTGGCTCAGATGTATATTTTCCTATGAGCATATTTTTCACAAATCTTGGTACAACTATACATATCTGTCTACTACTTGAGCTTTACATCAAACAGTTCAGTATTTGTATCTTTTTAAGGTATATTTGAAATTATGCATAATTGCTTAAATTATGAATTTCCTATAGTTAATTAATTCACATTTTTTAGTGGATAATTAACTGACTTCCTATTTTTTGGCAGTGTTTCAAGGAACTTGTCTTTATATATATCATTATAAATATCTAATCTTTACTATGCATAGTGTGTCAATTACATTTAAACAATTTCCATGGAACTTTTTTTTCTAAAATATTTAAAGCAATTCCTAGATACTGTGTAATTTCAACCATGATTACTTTACCAAAAAAAGCCCTCTTCCCTTTCCCGTCTCTCAAATTTAAACATCACTCTTTTTCGTCACACATTCAAGCAGTCAATGATGAACATTTATGTAACTTTCTAAGGATTCTGGTACCTTTGAATTTTATACCTTTCCTTGACATTCTTTTATTCTTTTATTACTTTACTTTGAACCATCACATCTAAAATGGCAAATTTAACTACACCCTGTGAGCGCATTCCAGACAGTTTTGAATGCATGCATGGAAGTACTAACCAAATAAACTCTCTGAAAGACAATTCTAAATTATTAGTCTTCTTAAAAATACTGTGTAATGGCTATCTAGTAATAACAATGATCATCATCGTAACAAAAAATCTTTATCTACCATCCTGCATATGTGTTTGCTTTGATACTGATTACCTTTCCACTCTTATCTCTAACCCTAAGTGCTATTTACTCTACTATGAAGACATAATTGCATTCGCCTGAGCATCCTGTTTGATATACACCATACATTTTTCTAAAACTCTGTTTGCCCCCATTGATTCTTATTTGTAATTTAATATATTTTAATATATTTTTAATTTAGTATATTTTAAAGCCTGTCTTCCTCTTCAATTAGCATGATAAAAGCTCATGCTATCAACATCAGTTAAGTGCTTCCAATTTCTTAAATTTACATAGTTATCTATGAAGCATGTTGTTAATGATCTTATAACTATGACACTGCAATATTCTAAATATATTTAAGTATAATTGATGTATATTAAATTTACACATTTAAAATGCACAATTTGATCTGTCTTGACACAGGTGTCCACTTGTGAAACGACAGTCAAAAGAAGGATAATAAACATTTTCATCTCCCCCAAAAGTTTTTCGTGCCCCACATAATCCACTCCTTCCTCTGCCACCATCCCCAGCTGACCACTGACGTGCTTTATGACACTATAAATTAGTTTCTGTATCGTGCAATTTTGTATAGAAGGAATCATCATGTAGTATATACTCTTCTTTTAGCTTCTTTCACTCATGGAGATGCATCCATGCAGTTGAATTCATCAGCAATTTGTTCCTTTTTAAGGGCAATATCAATACCTTCTTGACAATTACAGTTAGAACAAGTAGAATGAAAATCTTTAAGAATATAGAAGATATGTTCTCCATCTATAGAACACACCAACTAACAGAAGCAAAAGATGCTTTTTTAAAAAGTGCACTTAGAATATTCTCCAGGATTGACCAAACAGTAAGCCATAAAGCAGTTCAAACAATAGGCCATTTAAAAAAGTTTCATTAAACTTAAAAAACACTGAAATCACAGGAAGTATGTGCTTTCTACACAAAAATTTGTGAAAACACAAAAGAATTAAATTCAAAATCAACAATAGAGCAGACAATAAGCTGTAAAAATAATTCAAACAATAGGCCATTAAAAAAATTCAATAAATTTAAAAAATATTGAAGTCACAAGAAGTATATCCTTTCCACACAAAAATTTGTGAAATCACATAAAAGAATTAAAATCAAAATCAACAAAAGGAAATTTGGAAAAACTGACATGTGTGCAAATTAAACAAGGCAGGCATAAGAAACCTGTGGGTGAAGAAAAAAAAATCGCAAAGGAGATTAGAAAGTATTTTGAACTGAATGAAAACAAAAGTATAATAAAGTTTATGGGATTCAACTAAAGAGTTCTGAGAGGAAAACTTAAATTTTGAAAATGTACAATAGAAAAGAAAGTAAGTCTCAAATCAGTAACTAAGCCTCTGTTTTGAGACCCTACAGCTAAATTGGGGTTCGAATCCCAGAGCAGCTACCAACCCTGGCCTAACCGGAAATGAAGAGGAGCTGGGCATGGGCACTTACAGTGTGCCTTTCACAGGATACTTCTTTTGCCTCAGGGACAACCTAACGCCTAGCCATCCGATCCGTGACCAGGGAGTCCTCTTGTCTGACCCATGTTCAGTTTATGCATGCCCGACCATCAATCTAGCACTTGAAGCCTGATCCTGTGTGCCCGCCCCCCACCACCTGCGGAATCTTCTGGATCTTCAGCTGGAAGGCACAAATTCAGTGTACCACCAGAGTAGGAAGCACATTCAAAGATTTTTTGCTTACAGATCCTGCACAATGAGAGTGATGAGTCAGGAGGTCAGTCCTCTGTTTCTGGGTCACAAGAGGCAAGAATGAATAGTGAAGCAGAGAAAGAAAAAATCATGTGGCAGTCAGCAGTATATATTGGAAAATAGGGTGTGGGTCACTTGAAGTTCATGGGCAAATGGCTAAATGGTCTGTTTTAGGAGGCAAAAAGCAGGGAACCCAGTCTGCTAGGTAAAAGAGATGCTCTGAGTTCTTATCTTTGGCCACATGCCTCAGCCGTTGGAGTCTGTGGTTCCACTTCTAATACCTGGGCAGCAACCTGTACTTTATTGTTCGCATTACAGTCTTTTTTAATGAGTCAACCAATCACCACCATCAACAAAAATATCAGACTCCCAAAACTAGGAAAATAAGTGCAAACTAAAGCCTCTTCACAAATGAGACTATATCAAACTAAAAAACTTCTGTACAGCAAAGAAACAATCAACAAAGTGAAACGACAACTGCAGAGTGGGAAAAATTTTTTGCTAACTATGCATCTGACTGGGGATTAATATCCACAATATACAAAGAACTCAAGCAATTATATAGTAAAGAAACAAATAACCCAATTAACAAATGGACAAAGGAGCTGAACAGACATTTTTCAGAGGAAGTCATACAAATGGCCAACGGGTTCATGAGAAAATGCTCAGCGTCACTAGTCATCAGGAAATGCAAATTAAAACCACGTGAGATATCATCTCACTCCAGTTAGACTGTTTATAATAATAAAAAAAATGGTGAATAACAAATGCTGGCAAGGATGTAGAGAGAAGTGAATGCTCCTACACTGTTGGTGGGACTGTAAATTAGTACAACCATTATGGAAAACATTATGAAGTTTTCTCAAACAACCACAAATAGATCTTCCATGCAATCCAGCAATTCCACTTCTGGGTATTTCCAGAGGAGTGGAAATCATCATGTCAAAGAGATACCTGCACTCCCATGTTCATTGCAGCTCTGTTCACAATAGCCAAGATATAGAACCAACAGAAATATTCATCAATGGACAATCTACTCTTCCATAAAAAGAGTGAAATTCTCCCATTTGCAATAGCATAGATGAGCTTGGAGAAACTTATGTTAAGTGAAATAAGCAAAGGACAGAGACATAAAAACTGCATGTCCTCACTCATAAACGGGAGCTAAGAGAGAAAGAAGGAAGGAGAGAAAGACAACACAGGTGTGTTGGACTTGCAGAGGGAGAAAACATACCTAGGGATACAAAGTGGAGTGGGGAAAGGGGGATAGGGAGGGAGGTTTGGGATAATTAGGAGGATAATTGGGTGAGCGACATGGGGTATAATTACAATTTGTGGTAATGGGCACACTGCCAATATGGATCTGGCCATCATCACATCTTAGGCATGAATGGTGACAATTTGCTTTGTACGCCATGAATATTCATAAGCAAAAAAATAAAATAAACTTTATTCTTGTAATTTGTATAGGTATGTGATGTATTACTGGTACAAAAATGGCAAGTTTTTTTTCTCTAATATTATATTCTCCATCTGTAACAATTTCTTTTATCTAGGAATGTGCAATGGCATTTCTCATAAAATAATATTAATTACAAAATATTTTTCATCAAAAATTATATGTATAATTAATGTTTATCTATAATATTTGAAAAGGTAACATTTTAATTGAAAGTATATTTTATATTCTACATGTTAGTATAAAAAAGTTTTATACACATGTCTAATTGCAAGTTTCATTAAAAGTTAAAGTGCTTTTGTCTCAGGAGGCTTTTTATACATGACATAAGTCATAATATTAATATTGGTCTCAGAAAAACATTCGGAAGATTTAGCTCTATGAATTATATCTCTGCCACTATAATTTAATGAGGAAGATCTCTAAAGAGGATTAAGAGTGAAAAGCTAAAGGAAAACTTTTTAAAAATACATGTTTTTTTTCTTTCCCTGTATCGTATAAGTTCATATTTTTGACCGTCAGTCACACCACTTAAAAAACATGACTTTTTAAATTCAGGTTTGCAGAACACATTCGTTAAGCACAGATATGCTGGACTTATCAAATCAGATTTGAGCAGCTGTTGAAAGACTAGCTGCTTTGTGATTCAGTAGATTCTGACGCCATTGCCACAAAATATGTAGACTTTTTCAACAACTAAAAGACATTAAAGAAAGAATAGCAACAGTGGTTGCTTATACCTTTATACCAATTTATAATAAAGAGCTTTAATATTCCAGATCAAAATTTAATCATAGAATACTATCCATGGAAATAGTTTAAGCTTACATTAGATTGCATATTAGATAATAACTTTCTTTACAGTTTCCTGCAGTTGTAAATTTTTGTTATTAGTATTTAATTCATTTTTACATTTTACTTATTTATTGTGCCACTATTTTTAATAGAATTCCCAACAGTGTAGAATTTAAAGATGAGACAATAGTATATATATATTTCTCATATACTCAAACCAGTATCTTCTATATTAATATTTGAGATTAATCTTATGCATTTTCTATAATTAATGAACAAATATTGGTACATTGTTATGTTTTTTATATTTTATTTTCAATTGAAACCTAATTGACTGTAAATATCTGTGGGATATTTATATTATTTATATTATTGAATATAAATACTTGTGTGCAATACATGATCTTCAAATAAGGATAATTACTTCATTTCTCATTACACAACATAATCATTTTTTGTGGCCCTTTTACCAATTTCTCACTAATCCTCACTCCCCTCCTCCCCCTTTCTCACCTCTGGTGGGCTCAGCTCCATTCTCTCCTATGGAAAGTTCAATGAATTATTGTGATTGTTGTATCTTTCTTTCTTTTGTACTTTGTTTATTTCTTTTAGCTACCACTTATGAGTGAGTACGAGCAGTATTTCTCTCTCTGTGCCTGACTTACTTCACTAAACATAATTTTCTCTGAGTTGATCCATGGTGCTGCAAATGGCAGAATTTAACTCCTTTTTATAGAAAAGTAGTATTTTATGAGACACACATACACACACACAAACACACATATACATACACACCCACATACACACACACCACATTTTCTTTACCCAGGCATCTATCAATGAACATTTAGGCTGGCTCCAGCTCTTAGCTATTGCACATAGAGCTGCAATAACTATTGGGATACAGTTATCCTTTCACCATGAAGATTTCCATTCTTTTGGGTATATACCCAGCAGTGGGATTGCAAGATCCTACAGCAGTTCTGTCTGTAGTTTTCTGAGGAAAATGCATGCTGATGCTGTCTTCAGTAACAGATGCGCTAATTTAGATTCTCACCAACAGTGTAGGGGAATTCTCCTTTTATTGCATCTTTGCCACCATTTGTTATTCGCTACCATTTTAACAATGGCCAGTCTAAGTGGGGTGAGATGATATCTCAGTGTGGTTTTGATTTGCATTTCCCTGATGATTAGTAATGTTGAGATTTTTTTTCATGTGTTTGTTGGCCATCTGTATATCTTCCTTTGAGAAATGCCTATTCAGCTCCTTTGCCCATTTTTAATTGGGTTGCTTGTATTTTTACTGTTTAGTTGTTTGCATTCCTTCTATATTCTGGATATTAATCCTCTGTTGTATGCAAAGTTTGCAAATACTTTCTCTCATTCTATAGGTTTTCTTTTTGCTCTCTTAACTAGTTCTTTTGCTGTGCAGAAGCTTTTTATTTTGATATAACCCCATTTATATCTTTTGTTGTTTGTGCTTTTGGGGTCTTACTCAGAATGTTTTTGCTCAGTTCTACTTTCTAAACTGTTTATCCTATATTTTCTCTTAGTAGTTTTATAGTTTTAAGCCTTATATTTAAGTCTTTAAGCTATTTTGAGTTGTTTTTGATATATGGTGAGAAATGCAGGACTAGTTGCATTCTTCTACATATGGATGTCCAATTTTCCAGCACCACTTATTGAAGAGGCAGTCCTTTTCCCAATGCATTCTCCTCTTGCCCTTGTCAAAGATCAGTTGACTGTAAGTATGTGAGTTGATTCTGGTTTCTCTATCTGTTCTGTTTGCCTGAGGATCTGTTTTTATGTCAGTACCATGCTGGTTTGGTTCCTATAGCATTGCAGTATAATTTGAAGTCAAGTCAGGTAGTATTATACCTCTGGCTTTATTTATTTATTTATTTGCTCAGTATTGCTTTGCCTATTCAGAGTCTTTTGTTGTTCCATATGAATGTTAGGATTCTTTATTCCTATTTCTGTAAAGAATGTCATTGGTATTTTGATAGGGATTGCATTAAACTCATAGATCAATTTGGGTAGAATAGACGTTTTCACAGTGTTAATTTTTGCAACCCAAGATCATGGAATGTGGAATGTCTCTCCTTATTTTTATGTCCTATTTTTTTTTTCAAAGATTTGTAGTTCTCCCTGTAGTGATCGTCTTTCACCTCCTTGGTTAAATTGATTCCTAGGTATTTTATTCTTTTGGTGACTATTGAAAATTACCTTGCTTTCTTGTTTTTTTTCTTCTGCTTATTTATCGTTGGAATATTAACATGCTACTTGTTTTTATGTGTTGATTTTGTATCCTGCAACTTAACTGAAATCATTCATCAGCTATAAGAGTTTTTTGGTAGGGTCTTCAGGTTTTTCTATATATAGGATCATGCCATCCGTAAACAGAGGCAGTTTGACTTCGTCTTTTCCAATCTAGAAGACTTTTATTTATTTCTCTTCCCTGATTTCTCTGGATAGTACTTCTAATACTATATTAAAATAAGAGTGGTAAGAGTGGAAACCCTTGTCTTATTCCTGTTCCTAAGCAAAATCTTTTTAAAGATGCTATAAGTGAGCAGTTGTCATACGTGGCTTTTATTGTGTTCAGATAAATACCTTCTATACCTAATTTACCGAGTGTCTTTATCATGAAAGGATATTGAATTTTGTCAAATGCTTTTTCTGCATCTGTTGAGGTAATCATATGGTTTTGTCCTTGATTTTGTGGATGTAGTGTATCACATTCATTGACTTAGGTATGTTGAACCATCCTTACATCCCTGGAATAAATCCCACTTTGCCATAGTGTGTAAGTCTTTTGATGCACTGATGTATACTGATTGCTGATATTTTGTTGAGAATTTCTGTGTTTATGTTGATCAGAGATATTGGCCTGTAGTTTCCATGTTTTGTTGTGTCTTTGTCTGGTTTTGGTATCAGGGTGATATTGGCCTCATAGAATGAGTTTGGGCAAATGGCCTGTGTTTCAATTTTTTTGGAATAGTTTGAAGAGAATTGGTATTGATTCCTCTTTAAAGGTTTGGTAGAATTAAGCAGTAAAGCCATGTGGTTCGGAGCTTTCCTTTTGCTTTGAGACTGTGGATTAATACTTCAATCTCATTGCTTGTCATTGGTCTGTTCTGGTTTTCTATTTCTTCTTGGTTCAATCTTGGTAGTTTGTACGTGTCCAGAAATGTAAACATTTCCTCCACATTTTCAAATTTGTTGGCATATAGCTTTTTATAATACCTGTAATGATCCTTTGTATTTCTGTGGTATCAGCTGTAATGTCTCCTCTTTCATTTCTGATTTTTGTTATTCAGGTCTTCTGTCTTCTTCTTTTCAGTTAGCCTAGCTAATAGTTGATCTATTTTGTGTATCTCCTCAAAAAAGCAGCTTTTTCTTTCATTGATGTTTTATATTCTTTTCGTGTGTCTCTGTTTCATTTAGTTCTGCTCTGATCTTAATTAGTTCTTTTTATGTACTAATTTGGGGATTGTATTGTTCTTATCTTTCTATTTCTCTGAGGTATAATGATAGGTTGTTTATTTAGAATGTTTCTATTCTTTTGTTGTAAGCATTTATTGCAATAAACTTACCTCTTAGTATTGCTTTTGCAGGATCCTACAGGTTTGGGTATGATATGTCTTTATTTTCAATAGTTTCAAGAGATTTTTTTTTATTTCTTATTTAATTTCTTTTTGGACCCATGGATCATCCAGGAACATTTTGTTTAATTTCTATATATTTGTATAGTTTCCAGAATTTTGCATATTATTTATTTCGAGTTTTTTTCTTTTGTGATCTGAAAAGATACTTGAAATGATTTCAATATTTTAAATGTGTTGAGATGTGATTTGTGACCTATGACATGGTCTATTCCTGGAGAATGTGCTTTGTACTGATGAGAAGAATGTATATTCTGTACTTTTGAATGAAATGCTTTGTAGGTATCTGCCAAGTCTAATTGGTCTAGGGAATAGTTTAAATCCTGAATTTCTCTGTTGATTTGTTGCCTCGATGATCTGCCCAATGCTGAAAGAGGAGATTTCAGGTCCCTTATTATTATCATATTGAGGTCTATCTTTTACTTTAGGTCTAATAGTGTTTGCTTTTTATATTGGGGTGTTCAGGTGTTGGGTGTATATACATTTATGATTGTTATGTCTTTTTGCTGGACAGATCCCTTTATCTTTATGTAGTGGCCTTCTTTGTCTCTTTTTATGGTGTTTTGTTGAAAGTCTATTTTCTCTGATATAAGAATAGCTACTCTTTCTCATTTTTGTTTTCCATTTGAGTGGAATATCTTTTTCTATACCTTCACTTTCCCTCTATGTGGGTATTTACAGGGGAGGTGATTGTCTTGTAGACAGTATATAGTTGGGTACAGCTTTTTAATCAAATCAGTTAGTCTGTGTATTTTTAGTTGGGGATTTAATCCATTTACATTTAGGGTTGTTATTGAAAGGTATTGTCTTGGTCCTGGCACTTTATCAATTTCCTTTGAATGTTTTAGATATCTTTTGTTCCTTTCTTTCCCTTTTATTGTTTGTCTTTGATGTTTGTTGTTTTTTGAAGTGGTAAGATTTATTTTCTTTCTCTTTCTCATTTGCATTTTTGTTATACTAGTGGGTTTTGTTCTTTCTTTTGTATACGTGGTAGTTATTACCATTTTGGATTCCAGATGAAGGACTCCCTTGAGGTTTTTTGTGGGACTGGTCATGTTATGGTGAACTCCCACAGTTTATGTCTGTCTGGAAAATACATTATTTCTCCCTTATTTCTGAAGGATAGCCTTACTAGGTAAAGTATTCTTGGCTGGCAGATTTTTTTTTCTTTTAACATTTTGAATATATCATCCAATTTTCTTTCGGCATATAGAGTTTCTATTAAGAAGTCTACTGTTAGTATGATAGGGGCTCCCTTATAGATGACTTGATGCTTTTCATGTTGTTTTTAGGATTCTTTCTTTGTTTTTGAGCTTAGCCAGTTTGACTATAATATGTCTCAGAGAGGATTATTTTGAACTGAATCTTTTTGGGGATCTCTGAGCCTCCTGCATCTGAGGCTCCATGGCTCTCCCTATATCATTATTATTTAAATGAATTGTTTTTCAATAGCTTTTCCTTTCTCTCATCTTCCGGAACAGTCATGATTCATATTTTACATGATTAAAGTTGTATGCTAGCTCTCATAGATTTTCTCTATTTTTTAAATTCTTTTTTTCCTTTATTCTTGTCTGACTCATTATATTGAATAGACTATCTTTGAGATCGGAAATTGTTGTTTCTGCTTTCTCTAACCTGCTGCTTAAGCTCTTGGTTGTGTTTTTTATTTTGTTGAATTAATCTTTCAGTTCTAGGAGTTCTGCTGCATTCTTTTTTATGGTATTAATCTCTTTGTAAATTTCCTCCTTCATATTCAGGGTATTTTGTCTTGTTTCATCATGTTGTCTAACTCAGTCTTCTCAAATCTCATTGAGTTTCCTTAAGATTGTTGCTCAGAATTCCTTTCACTCATTTCAAGGGTTTCCTGCTCTGTGGGGTTTGGTACTTGAGATTTACTGCATTCTTTTAGTGCTGTCATATATTCTTTTTTTTCATATTTCTAGTATTTCAACATTGATGTCTGGTCATTCATAGAGCAATTGTTTCTTCTATTTCTCTGGAGTGGGCTTTGAAGAGAGAAACTTCGTCTGCTTTTTAAAGTCTCCACTGGTGACTCTCATTGTGCCAGTGCAGTCAAGTGGGTGGCAGGCCGCCTACATGATAGCTGTGGTTGTTACTGTGGTAACAAGCTACACTTTTTGTGTCAGTGGTTTTGGCAGTTGTGGTGGTGTACCGCCCACATGGAATCAGTGTTTTGGGCATGATCCTGCCTTCTGCTAGGTGTGGGATGCTGCCTGCAGCTCCTTTCTATGTCCCCGTCATGCTCTTTCTTTCTTTGGACCATGGCACAATGCCATGAGGCTAATATAGATGACAACAGGGCTATGCAGCAAATGGATGTGCTCCCTCCTATGCCTCATGCCCCTGGGGCATGGTGGTAAATAGTAAATTGTTATGAATTATAGTCCAAACCTCATTCAAATTCCTTTAGGTTTTATTTTATTTTTTTACTAAAGTCCTTTTATATTACAATTAGGTGTCATGTCTTTTTATGCTACTCATGACTGCGAAAGTTTCTCAAGTTTTCCTGTTTTTGGTGACCTTGATAGTTTTAAGGAATATTAGTCAGTTATATTTTAGGATGCCTCTCCATTGAAATTTAATACTTTACCTATGATTAGATTGAGATTAGGAGGAAGATTGTAGATGTAAAGTGCCATTTTTATAATATTATATTAAGGGTGTATACTATCAAAATGCTTTATGACTATGTTGACCACAATCACTTGGCTGAGGTAGGGTTCGTGAAGTGTCTTCACTATAAAGTTACTCTTTTGCCCCCTTTCAATATTGTACATACTGGAAAGAAGTCACCTTTACACACTTGAAAGAAGTTGCTATGTGCATCCCACACATAATGAATAAAAAAGTTATGCTCTCCATCCATGAGGTCAGAATACCTACATCAATTATTTGAATTTCTTCTGTAATGAGATTTATTTTTTTCTCTATCATTTATTAATTTATTCAATCATTTATTTATGTCAGTATGGACTCACAAATTTATTTTATACGTTATGTACCAGCTTTGACTACTAGGTGTTCTTTTAATTTGCTCCTGTAACCCTTTAAAATATTTTCAGCCATTCATTAGTATGTGTGTTTGTGAGTGTGTGTGTGTGTGTGCGCATGTGTGTGTGTGAGTTTTATCATTTTCTTACTTTATGGAAATACATGATGCCCAGGTTCATGGTTTTCTTATCCATTAAAAGGAGATACACACACACATACATATATATGTATATACATATAATTTATTTAGATATTATGTGATTTTTTATTAGATTTTTATCGGTTTCTGCATATAGATCTTGTGCAACATTTGCTATGTTTGCACCAAGATATATTCTATTATTTTTGATGTTATTGTAAATGACATAGTGTTTTTGCTTTCAAATTCTTATTGTTCATTGCTAGAACAAAGGAAAGCAATTCAGTTCTTTATGTAAAACCTTGTACACTCCAGCCTTGCTATAATTGCATATTGGTTCCAAGAGTTTTTTGATGGATTCATTGGAGTATCTATATAAAGAATCATGTCATCTGTGAACAAAAATAGGCTTCTTTATTTCTACCAAATCTTTATATATTTTATTTCTATTTCTTGCTTTATTACATTCATTAGGACTTCTAGTATGATGCTTAATAGAAATGTGAAACAGAACATCTTTGCATTGTTCCTAGCCTTGTTGGTTAAACATACAATATGTCACCACTGCCTGTGATTTCAGATTTAAATTCAGATTTAAATTTCCTGTAGTCTCTCTTTATTACATCAAGGAAGTTTCCCTATCATTTTAGTTTGCTGAAAGTTTTTATTATATATGTGTGTTGAAGTTTGTCAAATGCTTTTTCGAGATCGGTTAAGAAGATCACATGATTTTCTTTTTCAACTCCTTGAAGATTCCATTAATTGATTTCTGAATGTAAAACCAGCTTTGCTTTGCTGGAATAATTCCTGTTTAGTTTTGGTATATAATTCTTGTTGCATATCATTAGAGTTAATTATCTAACAGTTTTGTTAAGGATATTTGCATCAATGTACATAGGAGATATTGGTCTTTAGCTTTCCTTTCTTTCGTTGCCTTTATCTGGTTTAGTATTGGGGTATTGCTACCCTCACAGAATGAGTTAGGTAGTATTTGCTTCTATTTTCTCAAAGATGTTATAGAGAAAGAGTAGTTTTTCTTCCTTAAATATTTGGTAGAATTTACCCGTGAAAACTTCTGGTCTGTTACTTTCCATTTTGGAAGTCTTGAGAAGGTAAGTGGGTAAGAGGTTGAAAGGCTTATCTGAATTGCAGGAGGTAGGGTAAACCTGTGAGTAAACACTTAAGAAGTTCAAAGGGTGAAGACTTGTATCTTTATGCTGAGCAGGCAGGCACAAATTGCAAGATGGGTGATAGATGAAGGAGAAAAAGCAATGGTTTTGAAGCTTAGCAATTGAATGGAGCAAAGAATAAAAACAAAATGTTTTTAAAAATGCTAAATATCTACGAAACATGTGAAAAGTAAGATTGGATTATCTGAGACAATGTGTGTGAGGTGGTCAATCCTGATCACTGAAATCAGTGTAATAGTTATAGTTTTATTATTTAATCTCATTGTCTATTCCTGGACTTTCATTTTCTGGCCATACTCTTTCTACATGAAGCAATATGTATTCGTTACTTTCTCCATCACATGCAGTCTGAGGATGGAGCTAAGATGAAATAGTCTCTGAACTGGGAAGGAACTTTGAGACTGATAATTGAATCAAGCACCTTCATAGAGTTTAACAAAGAATTTATTAATGGGTAACATATACAGGGACTATCAAGCTGATGGTGATCCAGATACGTGCACAACTGCACTCCACAATGTCTGGAGGGTAGCAGGTGTTTATAAAGGCAGTTAAAGGCAAAAAAAAGGGGGGGGGGGGGACAAATGGAAGCATGTCTAACAAAATATGTTGTCACGGTCAACCTCCACAAAGCCTGTGGTTATATTTCTAAGTCTTGTGATTAGTGACACAGCTTAACCACCTGTGTCAACTGGAAAGCTTTGATTTTTATCATATTTTAGCCTGACTTTTAAGTCACTGTCTCAACTATGCTTGCCTTACTTTAGATTCATGTATAACTTCCTAGTGTATCTTAGAAAGGGGGTTATAGAAAGATAAGTAAAGCTAAAACGGAGCTGAAAGGTGGAGTGGGTGTGCCTTGCATTCCCACACATGCCTTCTGCTCCTGCAATTCACAAGCCACATTTAAATGTTTGACTATTCCCTGCTTCTTAAAATACTCTCTGATCCTGGCTTTCTTGATACCACATTTTCTTAGTTTTTTTTATGTCTTCCTTCAATTATTTTCATTCGCTTATGTGTGTTCCTGCTTTAATAGCAGGCATTTAAAATGCTGGTGTTCTAGGATTTCAATCCTGTTCTTACAATTATAAAATTATATTTTTAAAAAGGTATTAACTGTAAATAATTATTAAAAATATAATCATAAATATGATGGACAGTTTTGAAAAAGTCACATAGGGAATAATTTTTTAAAAATTAATATAGAGTATATAAAAATTATATTTGTAAAAGAGAGTCAGAGAAGTCCCAGCATATAAACAACTGGCATTATGAAAAAAATAGATCCTAATAAATTAATGAGAATAAAAACCTGATAAAGAAATAAAAAAGTATCCCTAAAATAAGAAAAAAAAACTAATTAAATATGATACAAAAGAATGGTGATAAAAGATGCAAAATTATTAATACTAAGACTTATAGTGAATTAACTTCAAAATTCTGAAAAGAATATACTAACCAGTTAATCAGATTAATCAATAAAGATAAGAAAGGGAAACAGTTTCATCAAAATTGTGAGGGGCACAAAGTGTACAATAAGAATTTTAAAGGATAGTTCTACTTGAGAGACTCAAATACGCATGAACTTAGTACTATTTTTACTTCTGGGTCATTCTTCCTTGAGGAAGGAGCTTCATTGAGCTCTCCAATGTAGGATCAAAATGACAAACTCATTTGTAAATTTTCTTCTACCTTTAAATAGATTTATTGTTCTCATTAAATCAATTTTAGAAGTACATCTAGTGTTATAACCTCTGATAACATAAAAATAATATCAATAAGCAAAACTGAGAGACAAAATTAAGCAAAACAGGAGGCACTATATAGGCCAATACTAATCTTTTATAGCAAGATGTAAATAGATAGTATAAAATGCCACCTCTATCTTTTAAGTTAATTTTATAATCTCATTTGTTTCTTTTAATAATTGATACCTATGAGAAAAATTATTTATCTGGAATTTTTGCTAATTTTGAGGAGTGGTAATGTAATTGGAAATGGTTGTTGAGTACAAAGGCAGTAGATATGAAAAATATGCACGTGTAAGTGGTAAGAAGAAATCAAATCTGTTGAGTTTGATAATTGGTTGGGAGAAAATAGGGAAAAAAAGAGGTATAATTAGGAGATGATACCAGGAAGTTGTTGTAATATAAACCAAGATATGAAAAACAAGAAGAAATACAGACAGAAGAGGGAAGTTTAGCTAAAGTTTGAATATGTTCAGTTAGAGATACTTGGAATGCTTTTAGGTGGTAATTCAAATTGTAACACTACAAACTGAATTTCACAAGAGAGCTGGTGCAAATATAGGTTTGGGGTTCAGTATCACACAGTTATTATAGCCAAGAGATTGGATGGATTCATCTAAGGGATCTGAGTAAGAAGAAAGGAAGAAGTAATGCACAGACCTCAGGAAGACCAGCGCATTAATGACGGGCAGAAAGTGAAGTGTGTGCTAATAAGAAGCCAGGGGAAGAGCTCTCCATGAAAGGCCGGTAGTGAGAGACGCGCAACATATCTGAAAAGTGGAAAGAATCCAACATGGCTAAAGGTGAAATTCAAATTACATATCTAAAATGAAAAACCGAAATCCAAATGACTTGTGCTTTCGAATCTCAGAGAACTTGATAGCCTGGACACCTTGGGTTAATGAGTTATTTGTAAAAGGAAGAATATTGGACTGAAAAATTATAATCTCTAAATTCCAGTCAGAGGGAGTAGAAATGTTATTGCTTTATTCAGCAGAAGAATGACATAAAGAGACCAACTTAAACACTTGTCCAAATAAGATATGGAAATATGTTAAAATTGTGACATAAGGATTTTTAAACAAAAATTGTTTCACTCCAGGGAGATTTTGTTATTTTGCATTATTGTTTTGCACTTTTTTTTTTTTTTTTCTGTTTATAGTCAGTGGTTTTTATTTCAGGGTATTTAATGTAGACATCATAGTGTATGATTCCTTCCTGTTGCGTTTCATAATAACCTATATTGTACTAAATTTTAAAAATACTAGAGACATGTATGCATATTGTGTTATATCATATTTTTCTATATATTCTTATTTCCTCTTTTAAAGCCAGGTCATTCTTACCTGAACTCTAATATTGCGTATTGTGAAAAATCCACATTTTAGGACTGTTACATTTTATTTTTTCCTTCTACTTTATCTTACACATGTAATCTATTTTATCTCTTAATAGTTTAAATGTGGTTTAACTTTTTAAATTAATGCTTCAGAATATGAAAAGCAGGAAGTAAATTAAGAAAGATCAGCTCTTTGAATTAAATAAAATTAACTCTTACAAAAAATCATAAATCTTTCATGGTAGCTGAATATAGAATGCTTAGCTCTGTATTAATTTGTAGAGGTAATTGAAAATAATGTGTCCTCCAGACATGGGCATGAATTTTAAAAGAAAGTAAGATTTCCTCAGTTCAAACACATATCTTAAAATTTCCCAGGGTTTTATTTTTATTTCCTGAATAAAATATATTTTTTCTGTTCTTTGTTATAACTTTAAGGTTCATTTTTAGTGTAAAACATCTTGAGTATACACCGTCTAGTACGCAGCGGGTCTCAGGAAAAGATAGTGATTAGGTGCCAAAATACTTGAGAACTCATCATTTCTACCTTTCCTTGTCTTTTTTCTTTTTATTTGCTCTTTTATAACATGATTTTTCTTTCCTTTTTGAACTCATGTAAATGGGAAGAAAAATTTCAGAGACTAACATTATATTTTCCTACTTCTAATCCTTAGTAAAGAGTGAATGTAACTATCTTAATTGGGTACATTAAAAACATTTGGTTCCTTCAGCTATGCCAGAGACCAGAGATGCACAGTACAGACCCAGCTATTGGGAATCCCACATGTGTACCCAAGAGAGATAGTCCTCAGAAACAAGACAAAACTGAGCCACTGACGTTAATAATCATGTAAAAGACAGATCTTCAGGTACGGATTTACCATTCTGCCTTCTCTGGAATGGTTCAGATCTTTACAATTGAAGTTAAAATAACAATACTTATTCAACACTTCACTCATATACACATACTTCTCTCTCTACCTATAATTTTCTACCATTCTTTAGACCTTAACTTATCAGATGCTTCTTTTGTCATAACCTGATCCCCACTCTCCTAATTCAAGTGCTGGTGCTGCCCCAGCATCTCACATTCAGTCTATTCCTATGTAGTGCCTTGATCTAGATTATGACATATACTTTAGATATAATAAATTATTTACCATTTCTTTTCTCATTCACTATGCTTGGTGCTGCATTAAAAACAAACAAACAAACAAACAAACAAACAAACAAAAACCCTATTTCTTTCATTTTTAAAAAATTTCCTGTACCTAAAGCCTGGTAGAATACACACCAAAAAAAAAAAAAAAAAAAAAGAATTAATGAATACACGTTGAGCTATATTTTTACACAAATTTAACTCATTAGATCAGAAATTCGCCATCACTTCATATAACATACATTTTTAAACAAAACAAAACAAAATAAAAGGATTACCAAAAATGAGGCTAAGTAATTATGATAAATACATACAAATATATATTGTGACTTCCCAGATTAGTTTTCATGAATAATGGATTAATTAAAAACATTCTACAAGAGATTTTTTATCTATTCACATGTAGTTTTTTATTCTTCTAAAAAATATAATTGTGATTAATAAAATTTTCTTGTAAATGATTTTAAGGTATAGAATAATGATTTGTTTAAATAGGCTCTCATCAGATGCCATGTATTTTTTCTTTATAACTGTTTATTAATCAATATGACATATGTAATATACATGGTAAATCAGAACAGAAAAATATTATACACTCTAACATAGGAAATTAAAATATGAGGGGACTTTGAAAAGTTTTTGGAAAACTAGAATTAAAAAATCAAATAAAAAATATAAATTTTATTTTTCAACATATGCTTCATTGAGTTCAAGACACTTTTGTAAGTGATGTCCAGCCATTTTGTCTATCCCTAAAGAACTGAGGGTGCTGGAAATGTAACCATCTCAATGCAGGTTTGTTGTTGTTGTTGTTGTTGTTGTTTACTTTATTAACTTAAGAAAAATGGGTGCCCTTTGAAGATTTTTTAAGGCTTGGGAAAAAAGTGAAATTAGAAGGAGCCAAATCAGTACTCTAAGGTGGATGCCTGATGATGTCCCATCAAGACTTTCACAAAATTGTATTTGTTTGATAAGAGGAAAGAACAGAGACATTGTCTTCATGGAGAGAAACTCTCTGGTGGAGCTTTCTGGGTGTTTTTCTGCTAAAGCTTTGGCTAATTTTCTCCAAATACTTTCACAATAAGCAGAGGTTATCATTCTTTGCCTTCCAGACAGTCAACATGAAAAATGCCTTGAGCATTCCAAAAAATTCTTGCCATGACCTCTGCTCTTAATAAATCAACTTTTACTTTGACTGGACCACTTTTATCTTTTGGTAGCGATTACTTTGATTGTGCTTTGTTATCAAGATTGTATTGGAAAAGCTCTGTTTCATCGGTTACAATTCTTTGAAAAAATGCTTTAGGATCTTGATCCTACTTGCTTAAATTTTCCATTGATTATATCTTTACCTGGTTTTGGTATCAGGATGATGTTTGCTTCATAGAATGAGTTTGGGAGATTTGCGTCCATTTCAATCTTTTGGAATAGTTTGTAAAGAATCGGTGTCAATTCCTCTTTGAATGTTTGGTAAAATTCTGCTGTGAATCCATCTGGTCCTGGGCTTTTCTTTGTTGGGAGCCTTCTGATAACAGCTTCAATCTCCTTTATTGTTATTGGTCTGTTCAAATTTTCTACATCTTCACGGTTCAGTTTTGGGAGCTTGTGTGTGTCCAGAAATTTATCCATTTCCTCCAGATTTTCAAATTTGTTGGCGTATAGTTGTTTATAGTAATCTCGAATGATTCCTTGTATTTCAGATGAATCAGTTGTAATATCGCCTTTTTCATTTCTAATTTTTGTTATTTGAGTCTTCTCTCTTCTTTTTTTTGTTAGCCATGCTAATGGTTTGTCAATTTTAAAAGAAAATTACAGGCCGATATCCTTGATGAATATAGATGCAAAAATCCTCACTAAAATACTAGCAAACAGAATACAGCAACACATACGAAAAATTATTCATCACGATCAAGTGGGATTCATCCCAGGGATGCAAGGTTGGTTCAACATACGCAAATCAATAAATGTGATACACCATATTAATAAACTCAAACACAAGGACCATATGATCATCTCTATAGATGCTGAAAAAGCATTTGATAAAGTTCAGCACTCATTCATGACAAAGACCCTCTATAAGTTAGGTATAGAGGGAAAGTATCTCAACATAATTAAAGCCATATATGCCAAACCCACTGCCAATATCATCCTGAATGGGGAAAAGCTGAAAGCTTTTCCTTTAAGAACAGGCACTAGACAAGGATGCCCACTCTCACCACTCCTATTCAACATAGTGTTGGAAGTACTAGCCAGAGCAATCAGAGAAGAGAAGGAAATAAAGGGCATCCAGATTGGAAAAGATGAAGTCAAACTGTCCCTGTTTGCAGATGACATGATCCTATATATCGAACAGCCTAAAACCTCTACAAAAAAACTGTTGGAATTGATAAATGATTTCAGCACAGTAGCAGGATACAAAATCAACACACAAAAATCAGTAGCATTTATTTTCTCCAATAGTGAACATGCAGAAGGAGAAATCAAGAAAGCTTGCCCATTTACAAAAGCCACCAAAAAAATAAAATACTTAGGAATTGAGTTAACCAAGGAGGTGAAAAATCTCTATAATGAGAACTACAAACCACTGCTGAGAGAAATTAGAGAGGATACAAGAAGATGGAAAGATATCCCATGCTCTTGGATTGGAAGAATCAACATAGTGAAAATGTCCATACTACCCAAAGTGATATACAAATTCAATGCAATCCCCATCAAAATTCCAAAGACATTTTTCTCAGAAATGGAAAAAACTATCCAGACATTTATATGGAACAATAAAAGACCACGAATAGCCAAAGCAATGCTCAGCAAAAAAAATAAAGCTGGAGGCATAACACTACCGGACTTTAAGCTATACTACAAAGCTATAATAACCAAAACAGTATGGTACTGGCATAAAAACAGACACACTGACCAATGGAATAGAATAGAGAATCCAGAAATCAACCCACACACTTACTTCCATCTGATCTTTGACAAAGGCACCAAGCCTATTCACTGGGGAAGGGACTGCCTCTTCAGCAAATGGTGCTGGGATAACTGGATATCCATATGCAGGAGAATGAAACTAGATCCATACCTCTCACCGTATACTAAAATCAACTCAAAATGGATTAAGGATTTAAATATACACCCTGAGACAATAAAACTTCTTAAAGAAAACATAGGAGAAACACTTCAGGAAATAGGACTGGGCACAGACTTCATGAATACGACCCCAAAAGCACGGGCAACCAAAGGAAAAATAAACAAATGGGATTATATCAAACTAAAAAGCTTCTGCACAGCAAAAGAAACAATTAAAAGAGTTAAAAGACAACCAACAGAGTGGGAGAAAATATTTGCAAAATATACATCTGACAAAGGATTAATATCCAGAATATATAAGGAACTCAAACAACTTTACAAGAAGAAAACAAGCAACCCAATTAAAAAATGGGCAAAAGAGCTAAGTAGGCATTTCTCTAAGGAAGATATCCAAATGGCCAACAGACATATGAAAAAATGCTCAACATCACTCAGCATCCGGGAAATGCAAATCAAAACCACATTGAGATACCATCTAACCCCAGTTAGGATGGCTAAAATCCAACAGACTATGAACGATAAATGCTGGCGAGGCTGCGGAGAAAAAGGAACTCTCATACATTGTTGGTGGGACTGCAAAATGGTGCAGCCTCTATGGAAAATGGTATGGAGGTTCCTTAAACAATTGCAAATAGATCTACCATACGACCCAGCCGTCCCACTGTTGGGAATATACCCAGAGGAATGGAAATCATCAAGTCGAAGGTATACCTGTTCCCCAATGTTCATCGCAGCACTCTTTACAATAGCCAAGAGTTGGAACCAGCCCAAATGCCCATCATCAGATGAGTGGATACGGAAAATGTGGTACATCTACACAATGGAATACTACTCAGCTATAAAAACGAATGAAATACTGCCATTTGCAACAACATGGATGGACCTTGAGAGAATTATATTAAGTGAAACAAGTCAGGCACAGAAAGAGAAATACCACATGTTCTCACTTATTGGAGGGAGCTAAAAATTAATATATAAATTCACACACACACATACACACACACACACACTAACCGGGGGGGGGAGGAAGAAGATATAACAACCACAATTATTTGAAGTTGATACAACAAGCAAACAGAAAGGACATTGTTGGGGGGGAGGGGGGAGGGAGAAGGGAGGGAGGTTTTGGTGATGGGGAGCAATAATCAGCTACAATGTATATCGACAAAATAAAATTAAAAAAAAAAAAAGAAAAGAAAAAGAAAATTTTCCATTGAAAGCTCTGCTCTTGTCTGCAGCTGATCTGAGAGCGACAGTTTTAGCACCCATTAAGCAGAACATTTTCTCAACTATAATTTTTCAGTAGAATTTGTGTAAGCTAAGCCAATGAAGATGTCTATGGTGTTGGCTATTGTTTCTGCTGTTAATCTTTTGTGCTCTTCATTACGGTATGAACAAGATTAATTTTTTCTTCACAAATGGATGTGGATGGACTGCCTCTGTGGACTTCACCTTCAACATCATCTTGTCACTTCTTAAATGAGTTATCTATTTGTAAACTGCTGATTTCTGAGGGGCATTGTCCCCACAAACTTTTTGTAAAGCATCAGAGATTTCACCATTCTTCCATCCAAGCTTCACCATAACTTACATGTTTGTTCTTGCTTCAATTTTAGCAGAATTCATGCTGATCTGATAGGAGCTCTTTTCAAACTGATGTCTTATCTTAGTGCCTTAAACTAGATTATGTTCAGACAAGTTATAACAAGTTAGTGCAAGTTTATTTTGGTGCAAAAATAGTTTGAACTCCATACATAGTTTTTTCATAACATGCAATTTTGGGGAATGTTTTGAAAATCCCTCATATGTCAAAAGATGAAGTATTCTAATACAATTTCAACTACAAATAACAGGAAGTTGTTTTTTAAAATAGCATATATATTATTCTTCAAACACACCTCCAAGAGAAAAAAAACATTATTATTTTAGATATTATATAAAACATAAAACCAAGTTCAATATTTTAGATTTTCAAGCAAATGGCTACTCCATAAACTCTGTTTACTAAATTATCTTTTGTGCATAAATTTTAACTTATTATTTATACATTGTATCTATATCTATAAATCTATATCTATAAATTTGTACATCTTCTATATCTATCAAATGTAATGCAATCTAATCTAATATATAGCAGATTGTTACATATTAAACAAATCTATCCAATTCTTGACCTAGCTATGTATTGCCTTTAAAAAACAAAGTGTATTCTTTAAAATATCATATACTATCAATGCAATAATCTTCTTGGTTCCACTCTCATTTAGAAAAAAAAAAACTATAATTAGTTTATGCAGTAAAATATGTTAATACAGTCTTTTTTATAATAAGTATTTCTAATCAGATAATCGAGTTCAAGTGAGAATAATGACATGGTCCTGAAATTGCTTACTCAATTTGGAAAGTATGTTGTAATCATTAGCACTGACACAGTCTAATAACTCCCCTCTGGGCACCTGACATGATGTAACTTCCCCATTCACTTGAAGTTAGATGTGGCTGCATGACTTATCAATGAAATATGAATGTTAACAGTTTACAACACGTTCTGTCATAAGCTTTAAGGTAGAGTACATCCTTTTCCACTTTCCTCTCCCCTTTGCTCCAGTGACCATGCATAGTCCAGATAGTGACTACTTTATCTGCTTGTGCCTCTCTTGAGAAGCATGATGATCTTATAACAAGAATGAGAACTATATTGTTATAGTTTTAGACCATTTAGTTGTAGTGTAGGTTTGTTACTACAGCATAATATAGCTTCCCTTGACAATTTCCATTCAGTTCAGTTGATGTTTTTATTTTACTATTTCTTATAATTTCCGACTTTTTTTCTCATAAACAATAAATACACATTATCATATTTTAATCTTTGTTATCTATGCTATCAAAGCAGAAGGAAGTATGTTATAATAATATTTCTCACTCTTTTCATTTACTTTCAAAAATATTTTATAATATATTGAATACTAAAATAAAGAATTGCCAAAGTGAATAGTTGTAACAGAGCACTTATGTCAGAACTGAAGGTTAAAATGGTATATTTGTACCTTCATGAAACAAGGTCTTATTTGTATTTGTAACATAAAAGGTAATTTATAACTTCAGATGTGATATCTTACACTTTTATTAAAACTTAAAATGCATAAAATATGTATTCATCGATTCAAAATATTTATAAATTTCAAACAAGTTCGTATGTGTAAAGTACAATAGAGCCTAGCAAATATTAGGAGTTATGAAAGTGTTAGCTGTTACTATTTTAATTTGACAGATACTGCATCCAGTTTAATACCAGGTATAGTTATAAAGGCATCAGAAGGACAGCACAAAACAAAATAGGCAAATTTCTTGCCCTTATGCAACTTATATTCTGTTGGAATTAGTGGACTTAGAAAACAAATGACTTAAACAACTTTGGGACTGATGATAAATATTCAGTTTCAAATTACATAGAAAGGGATGATTTCCCTTTCTATCTAAAAAAAAAAAAAAAGAAAAAAAAAAAATTGGTCAGAATCTTAGAGCAGTCCAGCTATGCAGGTCTCTGAAGAAAGAGCTTTCTAGGTATAAGGGCAAAGGGCATTAGGCTGGAGCATATCTAGTGATGGTGGAAACAGCAAGGAGGCCAGAGCAGCTGACTACTAGTGGGCAAGGGGGAGAATAGCAGGATGAGAATCAAAGATAATGACTGAGAGGTCACCGCGTGTCACATCCTGGAGGGATTCCTCGGTTGTTTAATGAATTTAGATTGAATTCCCTATGAGACAGGACGCCATTAGAGGGTTGGAGCATTATAAAATGATGACTGTAATTGCCTGTGTTGAGTAGGAACGTCAGAGGATAAAGACGTAAGAGGAAGATCTGAGCAAAATCATTACAGTAGCTTGGACAAGGTGGCAACCGTGGAAGAGGTAAGAAGTGGTTCGATTTTGGAATATTTTGAAGAAAGGACAAACAGCATTTTCTGATGAATTGAATATGAAACTTGAAGAAAAGAGAGGAATCAAAGATGAAGTAGTCATTAAATGAGATGAGAAACACTGTGAGAGGAATAGCATCTGACAGAGAAATATCACCTTGTCCTAGCTGCTCCATCAATAACTTCTGTTTCATACCTTTCTTATAGATGTGGCTTTACTGCCTGGATGAGGAGAGCATGTTATCTCGGTTAAAATGAACATGGGCGGGCCAGAAACAAGAAACTACTGTGGATAATCATTTTGATATGACTCTCCCCTGTCTTTTCAAGTCATCACCAGCCACCCAGGACACTGACACATCTGTTTGGTCCCACTGATAATCATTCTGCCTTTTTATGTTGATCTACTTCCTGCCAGTGTTAGATGTCATGTCCAAATAAGGATCATTCCTGGAGAGCTCTTGTTTTTGAATTCATCATCTGCCTGGTTTTTAAACTGTAGTTCACTTTTTCTCTTCCCGTAATAAGATAAACTTCAAATAAATCAAATGTTAACATGCGTAAATAAAGCTACATAAGCATCAAAAGAAAATATAGTTGAACAATTCCAATAGATTTGAATAGGAAGAGGGTAGCAACATAAAATGAAAGAACAGGTAATATTGCCTACAGAATTTTCTGTAAAAAAATCTTTGTAAAGAAAATGTTTGCTAGCCCAGTGGTTCCTCCAACACAAGAGCAGAACTTTGCCCCATTTTGTGGATTTCTATGAGTGTCTCCAAAGAGTCAAAATGGAACTCTACAAACTTCAGTCATCAATTTATAGCTATTTATTCGTAACAACTTTCTTCAACACACTGGATGAGTTTTATGATTGCCAAAGCCCATTATGAGGATCTAATATTTGTACCATTTCTAGGCTTTCTCATTAATTTTAAATTTCTTCAGAGCCTAGAGAAGTGGTAGGTTACAAGCAGAGTCATGGAGAAGGAAATCCCACACATAATAACCCACACACATCACTAATGCCCCAAGCAATCCTACGTATGCCCAGTTTCACAAAGAATCTCCGAGCCGTTCTGCCATTATTGAATCTAACTCCTCTAATTTTAGGAACTTCACATCAGCCTAATGGAATTTGTGGATGGTAAGGGTCATTTAAGACCCTCCATTCTCATCTTCTCTTCTCTTTATCTTAATCCACTCCAAAATACTTGTTATCTCCCAATGTTAAATATAAATTAACAGATATGCATTCTTGCTTATTAATAAAAGCAACATACATTTGTATGTGTAAACACCTTTTTAAACTATAGGATGCATCTATAACTACAAAGATATAATGCTTTATTGATTTTTATTAGTACCTTATTTTGTATCTATCAATCCTCTTCCCTGATAGGGATATTTGAACTTTTACTGGCATTAGTTATCATGCCATTATGTTGAAAGACACCTATTCATTAACTGAGCTAGTATTTAAACTGATAACTCTCTAACACCAAAGTATATGTCCTTACATTATAGCATGTTGTGCAGAAAGAAAGAAAAAAAAATGAAATAGCAAGTCTCTTAATCAAATTGTAGAAGCTATTCTCACAAAAAAGAAAATGCAAAAGTTCAATAAATGTAAACAAACGTTCTAGTCTCATAGAACAAATGAATAGCTATGAAGAGAATATTAACTATTTGTCACCCATCAAATAGGCTAACATCAACACAAAATTGCTGCAATGTTGTGATGGAACAGCAATCCTCACACACTGCAAAACACAATGTAAATTAGTAATAGTTATTTAGAACAATTTAGCAATTTTTATTAAAAGCCTTATGATATTTTATATTATTTAATGCAGCAGTTCTGCACTTCCCTGCTTTAGGAGTTTAACCTATAGAAATAATCAGAAAATTATCTAAGTAGGTCTGTAAAGATGTGTTTGTAACCACATTACAATAATATAAAAATAGAGTTTATCAAATAAAATGAAATTTTTAAATTGGAAAGTCAAATATGCTATATTAGTCACACACAGGTGACATTATGGCAATTAGGCTCCTTAGGTATCAATAGATTTGATTCAGAATATAAAAGTAGATCTTTTCTAAAACTACTCAGTTTGCTATAATTTGAATACATTCAATGGAAATCTAAGTTGAGAAGATGATATTGCCTTTTTTCTTTGACTGCCAAGAAGATCACCAAACTTCAGTATTTCTGGGAATCATGTCTATGTGTCACATACTTTAGATACAACTCTTTACTAGATATGATATTGGAGAAGACAATTATCTCACACACCAAAAGAACTTAGAGAAAAATTGACTTGTTATTCATGGGGAGATCACATACTTCTTGACTTTTTAAAAAACTATTATCTTTCCAAAAAAAATATTTCTAAAATAAGACGAAAGTCAATGTTAAGTGTATTTCTTGTAGTACTGAAATAAATGAGAAAAGTCATCTGAAAACTATTTTTAGCAAAATTTAATTGCTTTTTCTTCTGTTTGCTGCCTGCAAGGTATCTACTGAATTAGAAGTTGCATTTTAATATTGACATTGATACTTGATTAAAACCCAAAAGAATAACCATCACTTATTTCTGTAACTCAGAGACAATGATCCTAATTTACAAGGGACCAGTATTTTTAAATTGGTTAAAATGTTGGAGATATGTTGTTTAAGCAATCTGATACTTGTAAAACAGGACAGCATTTTTTTACTGATAATGATTTCTATAAATGCATTGAATAATAAATGGGAAAAATATAGTGTAACAAGATAGCTAATTCTATGTTTCTGAAGAACAAAAATGCATTTAAATAAGCAGAGAAACTTATAGATTAAATACTGCAAAAATCATAGACTACACAGATGTCTGTGTTTGTGTGACTTCCATGTCTCATTTTATTTAATTAATTCTGCAGACAGTATAGGAAGAATTTTCAGTACACGTGTTCTGGTATCAATTTCATCAGCATTTGAATACTGCCTTCTTTACTAAGTACCTGAATGACCTTGGGTGACTTAAACATTCAAAGGTACAATTCTCCGAACTAAACTGTTTGTATAATAAGTCAATCTACCTCAAATGGAGGTTGTCAGGAATAAATTAGATAATGCATATGAAAAGCTTAGCAAACTTACATGAAAGCTAGCAATGGCTCAACATACTGGATTTATGATGCTAAAGGTTATCACAGTGATGGTCATCATATTGGAAGTGTAAAAAGGCAACATTCAGGGATGTACACACACACAGAATTCTAATCTACACTGAAAACTAACGATTGCTATAGACAAAAGTCACCCATTTCCCTGTTAGAGATGTTTTCTTCACATATTTTAGAATGTTTAGCATTTGTATGCACAATAACATCTTATGTATTGATTTGCAGAATAGAGAAGAAATAAGAAGATAAGTAAGTTTTCTTCAAGGAACTTTCAAACAGTACACAAAATTGATGTGTGAAAAATAACAACTTTTTTGAGATTTAATTCATATAACATAAAGTTTATCATTTTCATGTATACAATTTAGTGTTTCTTTTTAGGAAACTCACAGGGTTATGCATCCACCAGCATCGTTTAATTCCAGAACACTTTCCTGACCCGCCAAAAGAAACCTTATACCCATTATAAATCATTCCCACATCAACCTCCACCTTCACCCAAGCCTCTGAAGACGTTGACCTACTTTCTGTCTCTATGGATTTTCCTATTGTGGATGTTTAACGTAAATTGAATTATATAATATGTGACATTTTGAATTTGACTCCTTTCATTTAGTGCAATGTGTTTAAGGTTCATCCATATTGTAGTACGAATCAATACTTTATTTTACTTTATCGGTGAATAATATTCCGATGTATAGACATTTTGTTTATCCATTTATATGGTTTATCCAACAATATTCCAGTGTATAAATATTTTGTTTATCCTTTTTTTAGTTCATGGACATGTGGGTTGTGTCCATTTTTTAACTTTTATTAATAATGCTTCTATGAATATTTGCACATGAGATTTTGTGTGGACATGTATGTTCATTTTTCGTGGACATGTACCTAGGAGAGGAATTGCTTGTTCATATAGCAACTCTATGTTTTAAGGCATACAATTAATTTAAATTCAATTATATAACTCAACATGTACCGATAATTTCTGAATTAAATAACTTGACTAACAAGGATAAAGTATTAGGTGCCTTTAATGTTAATACCACAGTAATAGAAATCAAACTACTACTATGAATTGGGAAAGATCTGTGTCCCTCAAGAGCTTGAAATACTGTATGTTGTAGAAAGTGTGAAAGGGCAGATGAAAAGGAAGAAAAGCCATTACATAAAATAGTTTCTCCTTCCATAAAATGAAAAAAAAATTCTGTTCCTTCAAATTTGTTTTAAAAAGCATATAAATTTGGAGGATTTTTCCTCAGATGGCAGAGAAGTAAAGGTATATATTTTTATGATTTACATAAAATTGAGTTATCAGTATAATCATCATTATAATAGTAATCACTTTTTGACTTGGCATAGGCTGGACAAAAAGATTAAATAATGTGAAACAAGTACATTCCATAACACATACTCGTATTGGAGATACGAATGAGATTCATCCCAGAGGTGCAATGATGGTTCAACACATGCAAATAAACAAACATGAAACATCGCATCAACAGAAAGATTTAGAGATTAAAAATAAAAATTCAAAAGATTGATGAAACAGTCATTTTTTGAAAAGACAAAATTAATAACCATTAGCTAAATTAGTGAAGAAAAAAAGAGAAGACTCAAATAAATATAATCAGAAATGAAAAAGGAGACATTACATCTGATACTACAGAAATATAAAGGATCATAAGAGACTACCATGAACAACTATATACAAACAAATGGAAAACCTAGAAGACATAGGTAAATACCTAGCCACATACATCTTACCAAAGCTGAATCATGAAGAAGTAAAAAACCCAAATAGACAAATAATGAGTAATGAGATCGAAGCAATAATAAAAAGTCTTCCAACAAAGAAAACCCCCAGAACCAGACGGCTTCATTGCTGATTTCAACCAAACATTTAAAGAAGAAATAGTACTAATTCTTCTCAAACTCTTCCAAAATCTGAAGATCAGAGAATACTTCTGAACTCATTCTATAACGCCCACATTAACCTCATACCAAAATCAGAAAAAAAACCTTTTTATGTTTATGCAATTAATCCTCAACTTATTCATTTTGTAATTTTTAAAATTTATTTCTTAAATTGAAACATAATTGATTTTACATGTTTATGGTGTACAGAGTTGACTATCAGTATTTGTGTGCAGTATGTGATAATCAAATCGATATGATTAGTATGTTCATCATTACAAATAGTAACTATTCTCTGTGTCCCTTACCCAGTTATTCTCTAATCCCTTTCCCCTCTTACTGCCCTACCTCTAGTAATTATAGGTCTGTTCTCTCCTTCTGAAAGTCCAGTGCTTTATTATGGTCTTTCTTTCTTTGTTTCTTAGTTCCCATTTATGAATAAGGACATGTGGTATTTCTCTTTCTGTGCCTGGTTTATTTCACTTAACATAATTTTCTACAAGTTCATCCATGTTGCTGCAAATGGCAGAATTTCATTCTTTTTTTTTTTTGTAGCAGAATAGTATTCCATTTGTGTATATATACCACACTTTCCTTATCCAATCATCTGTTGATGGACATTTAGATTGGTTCTATGTCGTGGCTATTTTAAATAGAGCTGTGATGAACATGAGAGTGCAGGGATCCCTTCGACATAATGATTTTCATTCCTTTAGTAATATACTCAGAAGTGGGATTGCTGGATCGTATGGTAGTTCTAACTGTAGTTGTTTGGGAAACCTCCATACTGTTTTCCTTAATGGCTGTGCTACTGTACAGTCCAACCAACACTGTAGAAGACTTCCCTTTTCTCCATAACCTTGCCAGCATTCTTTATTCTCATTCTTTTTGATAACAGCCAGTCTAACTGGGTTGAGATGATATTTCAACATGGCTTTGATTTGCCTTTCCCTGATGATTAGTGATATTGAGCATTTTTTCATGTACCCGATGGTTATTTGTATGTCTTCCTTTGAAAAAAATGTCTATTCAGGTCCTTTGTCCATTTTTTAATTGGATTTTTTTTTTCTGTTAATTTGTTTGAATTCCTTGTGTATTCTGAAGTTAATCACTTGTCAGATATATAATTTGCAAATATTTTCTTCCATTTTCTAGGTTGTCTTTTTACTATGTTGATTATTCCCTTGGTTTGCTGTGCAAAAGCTTTTTAGTTTGACATAACACCTTTTGTTTATTTTTTCTTTTGTTGCTTGTGCTTTTGGGATCTTATTCATAAAGTCTTTGCCCAGTCCTACATTTTGAAGTGTTTCCCCTTTGTTTTCTTCTACGAGTTTTATAGTTTCAAGTCTTATACTGAGTGAAGTCTTTAATCCATTTCTAGTTGTTTCGGTATATGATGAGAGGTATTAGTGTAGTTTCATTTTTCTACACATGGATATCCAGTTTTTCAGCACATTTACTGAAGAGACTTTCCATGATATATATATATATATATATATATATATATTTATATATATGTGTGTGTGTGTGTGTGTGTGTGTGTGTGTGTGTGTGTGTTACTTAGATTAGAATGTTTTTATCTCACTTACAACTACTATGTAGATTAGTGTATTAGCCATGGCTCTTCAGAGAAGCAGAACCAGTGGGACAGATAGACAGACAGACAGATGACAGATATTTATTCTGATGGATTGGATCACTTTATTATAAAGGCTGAGAAGTTCCATGACCTGGCTTCTGCAAGTTGAAGACCTGGACAAGCTGGTGGTGGTGTCCCAGTACTAATCTACAAGCATGAGAACCAAAAGATCTGATGGCACAAGTCTCAGTATATGTCCAAAGGAAGGTGTGAGAACTGGAAGGTCAATGGTGTGAGCTCAGATTCAGTTCCCAAAGCCTAAGAACAAGGATCTCCGATGTCTGAAGGTAGGAGAAGATGGATGTCTCAGCTCAAGCAGAGAGAGCAAATTTTCCCTTCTGCCACCGTTTTCTCCTACTCAGGCCCTCAGTGCATTGGCTGAGTGAGGCCCACCGTAATTTGCCAGGGCAACCTTACTTCAGTCTACTGATTCAAATACTAACCTCCTTCAGAAACACCTTCACAGACACACCCACATATATAAGCCTTTATTGGCTATCTGGGCATCCCTCAGCCCAGTCAATTTGACATATAAAATTAACCATCACAACTAAGAGAGGGGAAATGGCCTTCAGTTTATGAGTGAAAAAAAAAAAGTGGGAAAGGTAGTGATTCATTTTATTTTAAAATGCAAGTAATAGATAAAATCAGTAATGTTTGTTGCAGAAATACATACCTGCCAGTCAACACTTACATTTTTATATATACATTTTTCCTTTTTCTTTTTTTGCTTCATTACATTATGCATACAAATATGAAATGTGAACCTTCCAAAAGTAACACTTTTGCCTGTAAATTTAATTTATGATATTACTGCCATCACGGCTGAAAACTTAATCATTAAATTTTAAAAGTGATTAAATGTAAAGATTCAGTATATTTACATATGTTTAACTACATATGTGGTATTTCATATTTAAATGATTTATATTCACATAATTTTGCTATTAAAAACTTTATGAATTACATAAAATTATTTCTACATAAGCTAGAAAAAGTGCAAAGAAAATGTGTAGATTTCATATGGACATAATAAAATAAGTCATTTCTATATTTTTGTTCTTTTATTTGCTTTTTAAAATGTTTTGCTTTTCCTTTTTACTCAACATAAGTAACAAGATATGCTCTCTAAGCATGGTTTATCTGTAATCAAAATAACACAAAGTTGAAAAATCTAAAGACAAATTAGGTAACTTTTATTGTCTAGAATTGAAACTGGAAAGGTTTTATTAATCAACATGTTTGTATCATTGAGGATGATCATCAAGTTTCATCTGAAAACAATAAACGAAAATAACTTGATTTACCTTTCTAAAAATCTATGAAAAAATCATTCTCATATGCCAAGAGATCTTGGCTTAGAAAGCCTCTTAGGTTGGTTAATTTACCAGTTTTAAGACATCCTCAGATATACAGGTTTCTCATACCTTCCTACATCACCATCAGCCAAGTGTCAGCTTAGCTCCCTCATGGGTGCAAGATGCTATTTTATAGGAATCAGATAACTATTAATATTGGCAAAAAGAGGAACATTTTCCTTGTTTACCTTCTTTTTCATTTAATCTTCAAGAAAACTTTTTCCAGAGTCCACATCACATCTCTCATTTTACTAGCTAGAATTTCATCATATGCTCAATAGTTGGCAAAGAATATTAATTGCTTTGAGCCAATCAGAATTTGCCCCTGGAACAGATGCTGGGATTGACCTTCTCTAAACCATGTGAAGGACTTCCTGGCCAAAGCCAGGAATGGATGCTGAGTAACCTGGCCTAGTCTGCTATAGTTTATTCCTCTATAAGCCCTGGATGTGTCCTCCTAATGCCTCCCTTAGAAATGTTACTCATTTCCATAAACACAGCCAAGTTAACAAATAGCATTTATTAAACACTGAAAAATCAATTTGACTTTGATCTAATTAAATATCCTACATTGGCCTCATCACAACCCTAAGAGGCAATCAACTGACAGTACTTCCCATTCACACCTCCATATCATCTCTCTGCCCCTCTCCATCTCATTCTGTGTCCCAGGAGGCTGACCTCTGCAGATTAATCAGTTCCCTTGCCCTTCTGCTTTCTGTTGTGTTTAGCCATAGGACCACTGGTCGGAGATCTGGGGGAGGAAGGAGAGTGATGTTAAGATACTTATTTCCACCAGTTCCCTAGTTGCAGTCATTAAAAAAGAACACATCCCTCTCCTGAAGATGATAGTGTGTCCAGCATTTCTCACTGTCAGCTCTCTTCCTCCACCCCCACTTTTGGTGATCTTTCAGGTCTAGGCTTGATTTTATTTAGGGACCCTGGATGATATATGAAGGTATTGTGTTATTATTTCTATTTTTAAAATGAGGAAATGATCTTAAAGAGATTAAATGATTTGCACAAAATCAAACAAGTAGAAAATGACAGAAACAGGATTTGCATTCTTGTATTTTTGAGTCCAAAAATTGTCTTCACAATAAAGATTCTAGACTATAATACCCTCCAAACTATAGCAATTAAAACACAAGCTTGTATAAGCAATTTATGAATACCTGTGCACCTGTATTTCTAATGTAAGTTCCTAAAAAACGCAGAATTATTTTCTTTCTTTCTTTTTTATTACTGCATCCCTAAAGCCTAAAACATTGAATGGTATATACTAGAAATTCACTGGAAATTTGTTGAAAGAATAAATTAAATAATTATATTCCCTAGCTCAGGGAATTGTCTAGAAGTAAGGAAGTCTGAATATGAATATACTAGCAAACAATGAGACTCTATATATTTTCTCAGGATTCTCTCCAACTTAAATGCTTTTATTTAGATACTATATTTTTATATATGTTGCATCTGACTACATTATAACTTGAATTAAAACTTTTTAGACTTAGGCATTGCTGTTTGACAGAATATACCTCCTTTCTCTTTAATCAGCACAAATTAACAAATTGTTTAATCAATTTTTAATTATTTGTATCTTTGCTGTCCCTTGTTCTGTATACCCAAGCTCATAATTTTAGCTTCTGTTAGAAATGACTATTCTATCTACACCACTTTTTCATTAGTATTTTGCTTAAAGCTACTTTTATGCTTTCAAAACCAGATATCTGTGTATTAAAAAGAAAAAAAAACTATAAGATTAAACACACAAAATTTTTCATGTGAGTCCTTGACAACTTTGTTTCTGTTTTTTACCCCAGGACTTTCTATCATTCCCTAGTGTATTTATTGATTTTACAAGAAATTAATATAAATATGTAAAAAATTGAAATTATTTTTGTGTCACATAATTGTATTTTTACTCATTATTTATGAAATTCTTATTCACTTATTTATCAAATTATATGTTCATAGCTATAGGTCTCGTTTGATATATTTTTAATGTAAACAATTTCTGATGTCCTTTTAGGAATATTGTTAGTATTCTTATCCAGATAATTATTATCTTTTTCATTACTTTTACTCAATATGATAACCCTTCATATTTGAAAATATTTTCTGCTCAAGAAACATTTTTATCAATACAAGAGTACATCTAAATATATGATTTTAAATAGATCTCAAAATAGTACTGGATATTTCCTTCCTGGCACTATTTTATATACTAGTGAGTCTGTGATAATTTTCAAATAATCATCATTTTTAATCAAATCAAATTTTATATGATTTTAGTATTTAACCATATGAAATTTATGTAGGCTCCGCTGTAATAACTTCTTTAATATTAGGAATATTTTTATTGTAGTAGTATTATTTTGAAAGTTATACCACACAAGTAACGTCTGTCTTATTATCAGATACAAGTAGTAAAATAAGAGCATATTTAAATATTTTTCAGTAGACAAATAAAGGTATTTCATAGAAGACTACTGATTTATAAGAAATCATTTATATATTCTTATTGGCAATAAATTATTAAAATATATTCTTTGTACTCAACACTTATCTAGGTATTCACCAACCAAATATTAACCTAATCATAAGCATGCTTTCTTTTATTGTTAGTGTTACTTTTGTATGGTCTATGTACTGCATTGTTGAATATATTATGGGCATAAGCTTTTCATCTCAACTTTTTGAATTTTGTTTCTTACTTCTAATTATAGATACATTTTGATCCAATTTAAATTTCTCTTTAAAGTAGAATTATGGTTACTAGAAGCTGGGAAGCGGGGTGGATAAGGAGAGGTTGACTAATGGATACAAAATCACAGCTAGATAAGATAAATAAGTTCTAGTGGTGTACAGTAGTGCTAGGCATCTGTGACTTGACAATTATCTGTTGGGTGTTCTCAAGATGGCTAGTGGAGGGAAACTTGAATGTTCTCATCACCAGGAAGTGATGGACTTTTTTTTTGATAACTGATGTACTGGTTATCCTGGTTTGATCATCACACATTGTATACATGGGTGGAGGTGCAGCTCTGTCCCCTTAAATATGAACCATCAACACATGTCAATTAAAAATTAATTAATTAAAAAAATTGCTTCAGTAGCATAAAGCTACAAACACTTAAAAAATAAAAAAAATAAAAAACTCTCTTCAAAAGTGTAATGTTTTTCAATTATATGTGCAGATTTTCAACATTCTAATTTTAATTTTATAAATAGCTGGTGAGAGTTACAAAAAGGAAGTCCGGATTTTGAAGTGTAAAATAAAGTGATTATTTTGATTGTTAGTAAGACACTATTGTTTGGATCTCAAAAAAAATATCTTTCTGACTACATATCAATATCTATACTTATAGCTTTATCATTGTATACATATGTTTCATTATTAACCTTACTGAAATTGTAATTCAAATATAACCAGCCCTTTCAACACAGACTGCTCTGTAGCTGTATGGACTAAAAAAGGTCATGTATTCTGCTTATGTCTAGTACCTGTTCTCACAGGTTGGCATGCTGTCCCAATTTGTAATAAGCAGATCACCACTTGAATTTTTACCTAAACAGCTCAAACTTTTCAAGGTGTTCTCTTACCCTCATAGTTTGCTTTTCAGTAAAATTATGCAATTTTTTATTTCTTTTTTTTTAACAGAGAATTTATATTTTAATTATAAACAAAGAAAAATATGTATTTATTTGTTTTTATAAGCTAGCCTGCCTACTTCAATGCTTTGGAAATAAAAATTACCTGAACCCATTTATAAAATATTGTATTAAAGAAAACCAAGCTTAATATTTGAGAACTATTTCTAAACCCATTGGTTGTGAACTAATTAGAGCCTATCTAATTAAAGTTTTAGTTAAAATGTACAATGATTAAGAAATATTCAGTTTAATTTAATCCTCTTTTCAAAGGTAATAGGGCAAAATTATTTTTAAATAAAAATGTAGAAAGCAATTGTTCATAACAACATTATTCGTAATCACAACACAAGATAGTTCTTCTATTATGCATCAAAGCTCATTTTTATATTGTGTATCCTTCCTACGAGATCGAAGATTTTGGTGTCCTAATCCGTTTATGTTTTTAATTACATTAAAGTAGTGTGAAGATTTAAGCAAAACTAAAATAAAATTTCTAGTCTTGATAAATACAAAATCTGTAACATTTTGCAAGAGTCTTCTTTGTCTCTCAGATGGCTTTTTATTTATTTCGTCGTCTTTTCTGTTAGCTCCTTTGCTTATCATTTGGCTTTAGAAAACAAAGATAGGAAGAGTTGGGTAAAGCTAAAAGTATCCTTTCCAAGCATTCTTATCCCTTCTGGCCCCATTTTTGCTTATTTTTATTTTAATCACTTTGTGTTGATGGACCCACAATATTAAATAGGTGTGTTGAGGACTTGGTGGTTGGCCTGAAGCTTTACAAAATGAGAAGTCTGGATTGTAAAAATGGCTTGTTCTTCAAACTATTTGTCAGTTTCTTTTTGTTTGTCTTATTTCTCTTTAGTTGACAAAATAACTAACTTCCTGGGGAAATTATATGGCCAATGTGTTGCTGTATTTGTTTTTCCTGCAACACGTAAGATAAGCTACAGATTTAATGAGTCTAGGAACTCAAGCAGGCAATATATCTAAAAGAGAGAAACAGTTTCCTTGTATTGACTGGAATTGGTTTACTTCTTAAATATGTATATGAGTATCTACTTAAAAGGTTTATACTTTTTAATATGGATATTTGATATGAATTATTCAATATATTTACACAGTTACAATTTCTAATGATCTAAATCAAATATTTAGATAAAATTATAATAAAAACTAAAATAAATTAATAAAAATAATCACTCTGAACTTTAATCTCATTAAGTTCTTTCTTTAAATAAAGTAAATGTTGCCTAATTTTACTTTACATTAATATTTGGTTAAAAAACAGCACTGATTCCTAACAATTTGTGTGTGTGCCCTAATGTACCTGATCTTTTTTCCTTGATTCTGAAGTGGGAGGCTTCTGGAAGTGCAGAAAAATGAACATACTGGAATCCTTACAGTGTTAGTAGGGACAAGACATATGCTCTATTGCAAGATTTTCAAAATGTCCCATTTCTTCTTTATGAAGCTGCAATTTTCAAACATCTAAGTTATGTGACCAAGTTGTTACATTTTTGTAGAGATAATAATGACCCAGTAGAAAGACCATTGATAAGCAAGTTTTATTTATCAAATTGAGAAGCAAAGACAGAAAATGGAGGAAAACCCAGATACAACTTCAGAAAATGATACATGACACCTAAAGTAAGGACACTAAGAAGTGGGAGAAAGTGAATAACAGTAAGAATGCAGAAGACAAACATTCATATCACAATTTGTTGTGGTGTGGCTATCAAAGAGTCTCACCATTTCTACTTCTAAATTATTTCAGTTTGACTACAGAAAAAATAACTCTATCTGATATTCTTCACTATGTTTATTAGCTAAAGCACATACGCTACACAATCTGGTTTTCTTTCTAATAACCACTGGCATTAACCACTAGCAGTTACTGCTAATAGGCTACATGAAACAAAACTCGCTATTTTCCCAAATTATCTGCATGGATATATAAGACTGAAGGTGAACATGTATAAAACTGCTAATTTTAGATAAGCTAGCGCTATATTATAAAGAATAATTCCCTAATTTTATTCTTTCACCCACTCTCTCATAACATACAACACAGTTGTTGATTTTTTTTTCCAGGCAATAAACAAGTAAACCAATAAATATATGAAACAATTTTAGATTATAGTGATAGAAAAGTAATGCTTTTTTGTTTGTTTGTTTATTTTGGAGAAAGAGTGGGGGAGGGAAGCAATATTATAAGTGGAGACTAGAAGAAGTCTCTCTAAAGATCCGATAAAAGAACTGAGATCTAGATTATTTAAAGAAAGCAGCTATATAACTAGTATTTCATAAAAATAAAATTGTAAAATGAAAGACCGTAAGGAGGAATGGAGCTTGGTGTGCTCAAGGAATTAAAGCCAAAGAGGAGTCAAGGGGATCATAATATACAGTCTTGAAAACCACAATAAAATGCTGTAGTGAAAAATTCTATGTGTAGTGAGAAGCCATGGGAAGGTTTAAAGATGGGGAATTACCGTATCCAATTATCATGATTAAATGGTTGTTAGGCACACTATGTAGAGCCCCTATTATGCAAGTTAAAAATACTAGGAGACCAGCTAGGTGTAGTAGCAATGGAAATGGGAGAAGATAGATTTGTGTAGCTGGCAGAAGATAGAGAGATTTATGTAGTAGTGAAATGTAGAAGGTGGACATACAAACATTCACAATGGAGAAAGACATCCACAAACGTTTCCATGTTTAAGTCTGTTAGCAATCCAAGTGTCATGTTACCACTTTTGTTTTTTTTAACATAACATTAAATAATGAATGGCACAAAAAGTGCATGTGGTTTATAGGTTTGGGGATACATGTGTATTGTTCCTACCCTCTCAAAATTTTTAAATGTGGAGACCCTGAACAAAGTTCAAAACACAGTAAGCCTGAAAAAAATCCAAGGCGCATATTCTGTATGTCTAACTAACCAAATATTTTGTTCTTATCTATAAAACTATCTCAGGATCTGATCAAATACTCTAAGTTCACATTTTTTTATTTTTACTTCACAACCGGAACACTTTTCTTCCTGCATCACAGGGATTCAAAACAACGGTGTTTAGCTCACAATACTATCACATAGTTCAGGATATTGAAAAAATCTCTACACTTCTTTAAAAAAATAATACCTTCTTTTCCTCCCTCAGAATTATTATGTTAATGTAATAGATATAATTTTTCAAAAGAGATTTAAAACTTCTCCTTAGAGATCTCTCTATATATGAATAGTAGATATGCCTCTATATTTCATATGCCTCTATATTTGATTTGAGTTCCTCTGGAGGGGGAAAAGCAAAAGCAGACAAACAACAAGGACACAGGATTTAAACTGCACTTTAGACCAATTGGACTTGGCAGACATCACAGACCATTTCATCCAGCAACTACAGAATTTACATTCTTCTCACCAACACATGGAACATTCTGCAGAATAGACCGCATGTTAGGTTACAAATCAAATCTCAACAAATTTAAAACATTGAAACCATTTCAAGTATCTTTTCAGACCACAATGGGTTAAAACTAGAAATCAATAACAAGCCAAACTTTGTAAAACTATATAAATACATGGAAATTAACCATGCTCTTGAACAACCTATGGGTCAGAGAAGAAATTAAACAAGAAATCCAAAAATGTATTAAAACTAATGAAAGTTAAGACACATCATACTAAAACCTATGGGAAACCACAAAAGCAGCATTAAGAGGGAATTTTATTGAAATAAATGCTTAGATCAAAAAAATAGAAAGACTTCAAATAAATAACCTAATGTTATACCGCAAAGAAAACAAGAACAATCCAATCCTGAGATTTTTAGATGAAAAGAAATAATGAAGATTAGAGGAGAACCAAATTAGAGAACAAAAAATGATTTAAAAACCTCAATAAAAGAAACAGTTGTTTTTTTTTTTGAGAGGATAGACAAAATAGACAAGCCATTAACTAGATTAACTAAAAAAAGAAGACAGAAAACTCAAATAGCAGAAATCAGAAAGAAAAAGGAGACATTATATCCAATTCCATAGAAATACAAAGAATCATTAGAGACTATTATGAATAATTATATACCAAAAGTTGAAAACCTGGAGGAAATGGACAAATCTTGGACACATACAATCTACGAAGACTGAACCAAGAAGAAATAGAAAACCCGAACAGACTAATAACAAGCACTGAGACTGAAGAAGTAATGAGCTGTCCCAAGAAAAAAAAGCCCAAAACCAGATGGCTTCAATGCTCAATTCTACCAAACCTTCAAAGAAGAATTAATACCAATTCTTTTCAAAGTATTTCAAAAAATTAAAGCAGAGGCCATTCTCCCAAACTTATTCTATGAGGCCAGCATCACCCTGTTGCTAAAATCAGACAAAGATACAACAAAAAAAGAAAACTACAGGCCAATATCCTTGATGAACGTGGATGAAAAAATCCTCAACAAAATATTAGCAAACATAATTCAACAGCAAATCAAAAATATTTTACACCATGTTCAAGTGGGATTCATCCCAGAATTGCAAAAATGGTTCAACATGCACAAATCAATAAATGTATATGATTTACTTATATAGTTTATATACTAGCCCTTTATCAGATATATCATTTTTAAATATTTCATCTTATTCTGTGTACTGAATTTTCACTTTATTAATAGTGTCCTTTGCAGCAGCAAAGTTTTTAATTTTTATTAAGTCTAATCTTTTTAAAAAATTTAATTGCTTGCTCTTTTGGTGTCATATCTAAGAAATCATCATGTATTTCAAGATCATAAATATTTATGTCTGTTTTTTTAAGAGTTTTATAATTTTAGTTCTTACATTTATATCTTTGACCCATTTTGCACTAACTTTTATATATGTTGTGAGGCAGTAGTCCAACTTCATTCTTTTGCATATGGATATCGGATACCAATTTACCTTGATGATCTTTTTTCCGTTTAATTTAATTATATCTTATCTGCTTTGATGAACTTGACCTTTGTTAATAAGTTGGAACATACAGCTTATTTCCATTCATTCTTCTCCAAATGGTCTGTGCTAACTATTTTCTTAGCTAGGGACTTAGTAGGTGATTGTCATATACTTTAAGATCTTTCTGGCACCAAGACATTCCTTAGTACAAAATTTCCCTAATCCAAAATTCCAAACCTGTATTGAAAAGTTAAAATATTTTAATATCCTGTAAGACTTTTACCAAGAATAAGAGCATAGAAAAAATCAGCAGAGATAATTTAGTAATATAAAAATAAACTCAATATGATCATCTGTCCTTCCACTTCTTGACTGACTTGTCTTGACCAGGCATTGATATTGTTTGCCTATTGATCTTTTTTTATCATTATTCTTTTTCTGTCATGGTTTAAAGCTAAGTGGCTATGTCTAGCTGGATACTATAGTATCAAACTGAAAATGAGAAAGTAATAATTAAGTATAATGTGAATTCTAAAAATACCTGTATTTTCACATATTCCTTTCCAAAGGTACTTCAAGTCAAATTACATTTATCAAGATTTAAAGTGCTATGCAAAATTCAGAAATCTTATAAAGTACTTCAAACAGTAGACTAAATAACAGTGGCTTTCCTAAGAAATCGAATAGGCTCTTTTAAGTGAGTATTTAAATGAAACATCCTGGGATGGTACCCCCTTCTCTCCATTCTTGGAAGTAATTATTTTGTTTTAAACATGTCAAATATTAAAAATGTCTATAATTTGTCTCATAATGTTTTTATTATGATAAATTAATGAATTACTTGAGATTATTTTTCAGACCTGCCATCTGATGAGAATCACATGGATGGCTAATTGAATATTTGTATTTCTGACATCGTGAATCAGAATCTCTAGGGAAAGAGTTTGGAAACATACAGTTTAAATTAAAAACCCAGATTCTACTCATGATCAGGCAGTTTTGGAGAACTGTGTTAGTAGGCTGTCCCCTTTGATGAGTCTGGAGAATATTATCATTAGTGAAATAAGCCAGATACTGAAATACTAAATGATAAATTCTCCATGATATCGCTTATATGTGGAATGTAAAAGACAAACAAACAAACAAAACCTCATGCTAAAAGAGAGTAGAATGGTGGTTACCAGGGGCTAGTGTTGGGGGTTTTGGGAATAGGGGTTATGTTGGTCAAAGGGTATATAAGCTTTCACTTATAAGATGAATAAGTTCTGGAGACCAGATATACAATGTGCTGACTGTAGATAATAATAATGTATTGTATATTTCAAATTTGCTAGGAGAGTAGATTTCAAGTGTTCTCACCAGAAAATCAATGGTAACTAGCTGAGGTGCTGGATGTGTTAGTTAACTTGACTGTGGTACTCATGTCACAATGTATATGTGTATCAAAATATCATGTTGCAAACCTTAGGTATATACCATTTTAATTTGACCTCAATAGAGCTGAAAAAATAAAGAAAAAAATTTGAAATGCAAATACCCTTTCTATTAGCATTGTAGCATTTAGTACAACCAGTCATTTTTGCCACTTACTGAGTTACAAAAAAGTCAATGTAGGTTTTGATTGGGCAAAATGAGGAGACTATGACATTGTTAGATGCCCTTTCTAACACCACAGAGGATGAAGAATAGTCTATAGTAAGAAGTAATAAGGTTAATGAAGAAATTAAATGTACCATTATCTAAAACTTAAATTTAATATCAAGCAAGCAATTAGTTATTATGCTAAATTCTTCTTGAAAAAAAATATAATTTCATTTTGCTTAGTCATTCCATTAACAAAAATGATTAAATACCTTCTGTAAGGCCCTCTAATGGGAAGGCATAGAATCAAATCAAATATAAGTATACATTGGTACTATGATCCATCTCTACTCTCAATTTGCCTACAGTTTGGTTTGTTATTTATTTGTTTAACTATAAATCTGAGTCACTATCACTGGACCAGGAACTTAGGAGGTTCTCAATATATATGTGCTGAATATTTATTATGTGTTTATGTTTGAGAAATCTGCCCTTTCAGTGAAAAGCTTGATTAAGTGATTGTTGTTCTAATGACACAAATTAATAAATAATTTAATACATAAAATTTGATCAGCCTATTAAGGAAAGAGTAAATAAAATATCATCATGTGTATAAAATAGGCATGTTTGCATTTATCACAAAATATTAATTTATTCAAGGCCCATTCTCAATAAAGACACTTATATTGGTATTACAGCTAGTTCTAAATCTCTAATCCTTCAGTGACAGTGCTTATTGAAATTTAGTGTCATCTTCTTTTATTTAATTCTATGCCCAAAAGCCCTCTTAAAATGAAAATAGGATATATAATGTACATTTTTATCTTTACCTACAAATTAATGACACATTATAATGATTTTTAAGAAAGCATTTTACTTTAAAGGAAACAATAAATGAATGGCTCAAAGATCATTTTTTTTGAATATCAATCATTTCCTGTTAACATATATATATAATATTTTATAACTTAAATAACATATATTAAAGTATTTTATATATACAAAACATTTATATTTATATATATCATTTATATATATGAAAGATTTATATATATATATAGTATATATATATAAAAGTTAACAGGAAATGATTAAGATATGTATACACACACACAATTTATGGTTTTGGTTGACTACTATACTTTTTGTTTGTTTTGTTTTTTGCTGCCGGCCTGAAAGGTTAATTTACAGTCTTAAAAAGAAAAATAAATTCTTTTAAGTGTACTTAACCTATGACTTCATGTTTCTATAGGTTATATTAAACTGAAAACAGCCAAAATTAGATATTCATATACTGTCTACTTGTCTTGTGCTTTTAGAATCCAAAAATAGGAAATAACTTTATTACCTTTTACAAAGTTTAAAACAGTTAAAGATACAGTCATTTTTAATCAAGTTTTGTTCTCGAGCTTAGTGTGACTGAGAATCCCTTGAGGATCCTGATGAAAGTATCGAGGTCCAAACTCTACCTTCAGAGATTCAAAAATGTAGGGCTAGGAGGTGTCCTGAAAACTTCATTTTTGACACGTTACTTCTATGATTCTGCTTCAGACATTTGAACTACATTTTATGAGATACTGAGCAAAAAAAAAAAGTGCTATAGATGAAAATCATAAAATCTTCAAGGAATTTGAAGTCTCTGGATATTATTACAACTAAAGAAGGACTAAAGCCTCATAAAACCATATCTGGGATAAGAAACACTAAGCAATTTATCTTACACTAAAAAAATAATTTGAATACCATTTGAAGAGTTTCTTAAACTGTCTAATCTATGTCTAGAAATAAGCATTGTATGGGAGCAATAGGCACAATTTATCTAAGGATTTAATAGTCTAGCAACTAATTCTGTTACATTTCCTGGAAAACAAAATAATTCTGCTGTTTTATATTTTTAGTTTCTTCTTTTCTAAATGGGTCAAATTTAAATAATTTACTCATATTGGAAATAAAATTAATTTCCCAGGGTCAACCTCTGAATTTTAAAGATAGAAGTTTTAAAGATATATTACATGAAATAATATTTGGTTATTTTACCTCAGTTATAAGATGGTTAGTTAATATACACAGCAACATATAGAGTGGCTTCAATATGGTTTATTAACATACATTTTCTATTTAATACTTTATAAGATCTGTTTATTCTATATGTACTATTGAAGTTCCTAAATACATTCATGTTGCATTTACGAAAAATACTTGTATATATGTAGGTTTCTTTGTCATTTTAACTTTGAAGTCTGTTTTTATGGAGTTTAAGATAGATATATTACCTTGTTTTTTTTTTTAAGAGAATTTTACTATATGTTTCAAATGTAGAAAGAAATGCCATATTGGGCTTTTTTATTTCTACTTAACTTATCTGAATTCTGTTTTTCCATTAATATAAGATGATGAAGCAAATTTTATGTTAGTGATAGACTTCATCTTTTTCAAAAATGTAATGAAAAAAGGCAGCTAAATATACACCACTCTGTATAGAAGCTGGGAAAACTTTCAAATGCAAAAAGCATCTCTTCACCATACATATTAGAATATTGGTGATTTGATTCTCTTTATGTTTCAGCTGCAAACTACAAGTGGTCTTACTTAATTCTCAGTCAGTAATGAATTAAACAAGCCTCCTGAAAGACGCCTGCCATTTTAAATAGAATCCTTAATATAGTAGCACTTCCCTATTTGAAAATATTCTTACATAACCCTCCTTTGCTTTGGAAGCAAAAAGCCTAGCCTTTGGTTAAAAGCAAAAAACTATAATTGTCCAACATACTTGCATATGAGTGAATTGCCAAATACATTTTTGTCATTCAAAATAACATTTACCATACTTTCTTTTTATCATCCAATAATAATAATTCAAACAAGCTGAGGGAGCCTGACCGTCCTTCATTTTCCTTATAGTGTATATTTTTACATACACACATATATGCGTATGTATGTTAGGCAGTGAGACATGAACAGGTAGGAGAAATGGGAGAGAGGAAAATCGAAAATTACAGGTCTGATAGCCCATGAACACCTGTCCCAGGCCATCCTCAATCCACCCCAGCCCACCCATGGAACACCCATTTGGCAGTCAGAACAGGATAAACTTCCACCACATTTTGACCACAGCTTGTGGGGAGCGACTTTCCATGGTTTAGAGCATGCACATAAATATAGTGCATTGACCCAGAGTTAACCTGATAGTTATTAGCATGGCATTAAAATAACATTTACATTGTGTTTTTGACTCCCCCATGGGCTTTTCAGCCTGCATTATGGGAAAAACATGTGCAATAACAAAATTAAGAAATCATACCTAGGTGCCAATCAAAGAGTTAGACAAGTGAGCATATGTTTATAGAAAATGAGTAAATAAAAAGCTACAGGCAGACACAGGATCTGCCCAGGATCGGACCTGTTCCTGCACAGTGCAGAGTACTTTCCTTTCCCCCTTTCATTAAGCTCCTCTTTTATTCCTTGCAGTGAAGCTTAAATTTTAACTGTGCTTTGGTTTCTGATTCTTCATTAATGCAAACCAAGAACTGAGGATTGCTGGCCTGCCAGGCTCTGGCCTCTCAGTAACATGTTTATATATACTGTATAGTATATGTAGTATATAGTTTTGCACACATATAGTATACACATATATATTATATATAGTATATAGTGTGACATACATATAGTATATACATATATACTCACATACACACATACATATATGTGTATAGAGAGTACATAAAGAGAATATATAGGCATCTTGTATAAAAAATTCTATAAAATCTGCATTGATTCATTCATTTGATCATATGAATAACTTCCTAACTTATTTCAATATCTAACATATTCTTTGGATATTTATTCTTTTTGTTTGTTTGTTTTGATGATAGGAATTTTTTCAAATTCTTTTCCAGAACTTAATGTTTCTTCATCTGAATGTGAATTCTTCTGTTACGGAATCGAATAATACATCAAATATACATACCCAGAAACACACACGCACACATCAGAAATTATATTTACAAGAAAATATCATTTTTACTGTTACATTTTTAGTGAATCTTCTCTGTGTTGCTCCTTCTAGAATAGAGGTTTTCAAAGTCATACTGCATGAACAGAATCAACATCACAAGAAAATTTGTTATAAGTGCTAATTCTCAGGCTCCACCCAGTAGTATCTGGGACTAAAACAAAACAAAAACTAGGGTAAGTTTTGGCAATCTGTCTTTTAAGAGTTCCCCAGATGAACTTATGCCTGCTAAATTTTGAGTACCAATGTTTTGAGATATGTTAACTTCCATTAGATTTTCTCTTGAAAAGTAAGTAAATACCCATTGCTGATATAATACACATTAGTTCAAATATTATGAGATGCTTTGACAAGGAAAAATAACACTCATACTGTAAATAGAATAAGCCTAGTGTGAGAGCACAAAGTAAGAATCTGCTTGCGTTTCGTAAAGAATTATCTCAGATCAGATCATAAAGAAGACTAATAGTAAGTTCATTTGAATTTTGAAATACAAGTCTCAATACAAAGAAAAATAAATAATTAAAATTCTAGACATGACTTAATGATTTCCTTGAATTTTTGAGGAATTTTATGGGTTTTACAAGAAAGGTCGATTGTGATAAATTATTTGCAAAGGTTACATCACTTCCTTCTGTCCCTCTATACATATCTGTTTGTAATGTGGCTTGGCAGGTCAACCCATTAATAGGTGGAATCTCTCTCTGCACTTTGTGAATCTGGGCTAACTTTATGGTTAGATTTGACTGATATGAAGTAGTGGAAGTGATGGTCTATGAATCATAGGACCTGAACTTTAAAAGACATTCTCTCTTTTCGGTGCAGTAGTAATGTTTCCATAAAAAAGAAAGCCAGTCTAGCCCACTGAAGGAAGAGGATACCCAAGGCACCCCAATTGATAGCCAGATATGGGAGCGAGGCTATCTTATACATGGCAGTCCAACCAACCCTCCTGCTGAATGCAACCATTTTAACTAGACAAGCAAAGCCTGCAGAAGCCAAGGAACAGAATTTTAAGAAGTAATGAATGTTTGCAGTGTTAAGCCATTAGGTTTTGGTACTGTTATTCATCAGTAGACATCTGATACAACTATAATCACAAATTTATCCACAAGTTTGTGTTTATCTTTCAACTAAAAGAAATTTAACAGTGAAATTATAAAGCAATTCAATTTTGAAGCATGTAGTAAATTATAATCCAGTCCAATTTACAAAGGTTATGTATTTTTAAAACAAGTATGGAATGTTTTATACTAATGGAGCTAAAAAATAACAGCACACTGCTTGGGGTCAGAGGAGGGGACTTCAGAAAGATCAGTAAAGCCTGTCAACAAACATTGAAAGATTCTGGAGCACTAATTCTGCTACTTCCTTTTAATATTTAGAAATTGTAATTACGTACCATTTGGATAGGTGATAAATCTTAGTCTTTCAGGTAAGCCATGGTAGAGATACCACATATATGCAAACTGGTTATCAACAATCTCAAGTGGGCCAGTGGACCCAAGATAAATAATAGAAAGAATTATCAAGTCCCTTTTTGAGTGAAAACAAATAAACAAATGAACAAACCTAAAGCCCAAATATATTAAATTCTTTATGTTAAAATTAATTAAATTGTTATGTTGTAAAGAACCTTTTTCAGCTTAAATTTTTCTAACTATATATTTTACAGTTAATTATATTATGTTGTATCTTTATGGGTTTTTTTTTTTTTTGTCTCACCTTGATCTTAGAGGCATTCTTCAAAATCAAGACTAATATATTCAATTATATGTTTCACTGTATAGAAAATGTATGCAAAGCATTTTAATTAAAGCCAAAACTAATCTAAGTGAATTTTTAAAATGCACTGGCTTGAATACAATAAAGGGTGATAAATGCATCTCCTTATGACCCCTTCTGTATTACTAATGTCTTGTTGAAAATACACAGTAAGGTTAATTTCTGCATTTGTTTTATATGATCATCTATTTCAAGAAACATCAATGTATTATTTTAAAAATGTCTTATTCATAATTGTCATTTATGTTATCTATGTTCTCTATCTTAGTATAATCATATTAATATTTATCCTGTACAAATTTCAATAAAGAATAATTTACACAGAAGGAATAAAACAAAACCATCAATCATGGGATATGATTGTAACAATTCACAAGAAGCCATACAATAGAAGCAAAGGAATGTGAATTTTGTAGTTGTAGGTGTGGGTATGCAGGTGTTTGTGTTCGTCTCCTAGAAAGTAGAGTATCTCCAAGATTATTTTGGGGGAGCATTTCTTACTCTGCAAAATTTACCATGATCCAGCATACCAACTACGCATCCATCTCTTATTGGTGACTCGAGACATTGCCACTTCTGTAGCATGTGACAACTGACAAATTTACATTTATTTTTTTATACTTATTTTTTATATGGTGAATTTTTTTCGGTTTTTTAAATTATACTTATTTATGGGTTACAGAGTTGACTATCCGTAATTGTGTACAATATGTGATGATTAAAACAGTATTATTAGCAAGTTCATCATTACAAATTGTAATTACTTTTTGTCCTTTACCCAATCACTCCCTAACTCCTTTCCCCTTTCCCACCTCTAGTGACTATCAGTGTGTTCTCTTCTTCTGAAAGTTCAGTATTTTATTATGGTCTTTCTTTCTTTGTTTCTTAGTTCCCATTTATGAGTTAGGACATGCAGTATTTCTCTTTCTGTGCCTGTCCTATTTCACTTAACATAATTTTCTCCAAGCTCACCCATGTTGCTGTGAATGGCAGAATTTCATTCTTACTTGTGGCTGAGTAGTATTCCATTTTGTATATGTACCACATTTTCCTTATCCACTTGTTTGCTGATGGACATTTAGGTTGGATCTATATCTTGGCTATCATAATTAGAGCTGCGATGAACATAGTAATCCAGGTATCTCTTCAAAATGATGATTTCCATTCCTTTGGATATATGCCCAGAAGAAAGATTACTGGATTGTATGATAGTTCTATTTGTAGTTGTTTGAGAAACCTCCATACTGTTTTCCATAGGGCTGTACTAATTTAGTCCAACCAACAGTGTAGGAGAGTTCCCTTCTTTCCACATCCTTGCTAGCATTTGTTATTCTCAGTCATTTTGATTACAGCCAGTAAAGCTGGGTTAAGATGATATCTCAGTGTGGTTTTAATTTGCATTTCCCTAATGATTAGTGATGTTGAGCATTTTTTCATGTACCTGTTGGCCATTTGTATGTCTTCCTATGAAAAAAATGTTCATTCAGCTCTTTAGCCCATTTTTAAATCAGGTTACTTCTTTTTTAAGTGATAAGTTGTTTGAGTTCCTTGTATATTCTAGATATTAATCCCTTGTCAGATGTTTGGTTTGCAAATATTTTCTCCCATTCAGTATATTGTCTTTTTCACTCTGTCGATTGTTTCCTTTGTTGTGCAGAAGCTTATTAGTTTAGTATAACCCCATCATACATGTTTTTTCTTTTGTTGCTTGTGCTTTTGGGGTCTTATCCATAAAGTCTTTGTTCAATCCTATTTCCTCATGTGTTTCCAAACCCTGTGTTTTCTTCTAGGAGTTGTATAGTTTGGGGTCTTATACTTAAGTCTTCAAGCCATTTTGAGTTGATTTTGGTATATGGTGGGAGGTATGGGTCTAGTTTCATTCTTCTACATGGATATCCAGTTTTCCCAGTACCATTTACTGAAAAGGTTGTCTTTTCCCCAATGTATGTTCTTGGTGCCTTTGTCAAAGATCAGGTGGCTGTAAGTTTGAGTTGATTTCTGGGTTCTCTATTCTGCTCCATTGGTCCATCCATGTGCCTCATATGTCTGTTTTTATGCCAGTACCATGTTGTTTTGGTTGCTATAGCATATAATTTGAAGTCATATATATGTAATTTGATAAGTTACAATGAAGTCTTGAACTCCTGGGACCTTTTCTGTCCCAAAAATTTCTCTTAAAGTTTAACAACCAAGTTAGAACTCACAATGATATGAATGTAGCAATTCTTAGTTTAATCTTTCTCATGTGCCCAGTACAAAACTTAAGGAAACCCAAACCAGAGGCCATAAAATTGAGGATTATTTATCAATTACCTGAAAGCAAAACGTTGGATTTATAACTCCTTGGGCTAGAATAAAAATTTGAAACTAACATTAGAGTCAAATAGATTTTCATACATTTGTTTCATACTCTTGTGTCCCAGACAGAAGCCCTTGGATGCTATTGTGGGCAGTGGGACATGGGGTAGAGGCATATCTACTCCTTCTAGTGAATTCTCAGCTAGCTAATAATTTGCTACATTGTGAATACAAGAGAAGTCTAACTTTCTGCCACTGCAACACATAGAATGTTGATGTAAAAAGAAACTAAGGTCAAATACATACAGCAAAAAAAAATAATAATAATAATGTTCATCTGAGGGTATTAAGGAACTGCCTTCCCCGAAGAAACACAGCCAAGTTGCCATGGAGTGTGCTTTGAAGGAGGTTATCAGAATTCAGCATTTTATAATCACACAAAGGGGCAGAATAAAGGAGAGAGAAAAGGACAGCCCTTCCCCCTGCAACAGTAGATCAGTTTTTCTATTGGTTGTACATGATGTATAAATTTGGGATTGTCACTATGTTGCATCCCACATTCAGGGATCTATGGTAAGGGTTACAAGAAGCATTCTAGGTTATTTTATGACTTTCTGGAAAAACATCACAAAATACAAACTTCAACAAATTGAAAAATAGAAAGATTAGAAGATGTGAATTCATGCTAATTCTTCTTTTAATATCAGTAGTGAATTTATATGTATTTTCTTTGCCCAAATAATATTTATGGAAATATAGGTATTGTTACTTATAAGTATGCAAATTATTGAGTTGCCTTAAATTATTAAATATATTTAATATTAATTGCCTGAAAATGTATAAATCTTGAAAAGATTGAGCAACATTTAAAGTACTCAAATATTAGCAACATAATGACATTTATGTAGATTTCAAAAGTCACCAATAAGTATCTTAGATAAATATGTAAAAGAAGATAATAAACATCATTAGCTTAAAGTTGGAATGGTGAGGGTAAAAGTTTAAAAAGAAAACATAAAATTGTTGTTTCAGACAGCAGCAGATAATTTAACTACCCAGGAAAAAGGAGAAAAAAGAAACCTTGGCAAAATGTATAACAAACTTATGTAATATTCAAACTATGAAGAAATGCAAAATAATAAGCCCTATTGTATATACAAGGGGGACTATTGAGAAGCAGTGCATGAGGTGGTAAGAAATCTACAGTAATGTGGAGAAGTGAAGGGCAGGTGGAAATCAGAGTTCTGAGAGGAGAGGTAAAAGCTATGTTGGATGCCACAGACAGGGCACATACTTAATGGTGCTGATGTAGCATTTTGATAGAACGGTGAAGTTCAAATGGCATTCAAAGCAGAAGAGGAGATATTTGGGGGTGGAAAACGTAAATAATTCTGTCTAGATTTAACAGGGAACCAAGGAAGGGGGTACTGACAGGAGGGAGGGTTGAAAACCTGCTTTCTGTTTTATTTTTACTTTTTCAGGATATGAGATAAAATGTAATTGTATAAAACATGATAGGAAGGAGTAGCAATCACTGAGAAATGAAAACAAAATAAAAAGAATCTCAAAATTTAAAAGTACGTGAGAGATCGTCAAAAGATGAAATTAAGAATGTTGGCCACACATACCTAGTTTTGAGGATATTTTCACAGTAACATAAATATTTATTTAAATACATTATTTAACTGAAAAATTTTCATGTAAAAGTATATACACACATGCATATTTTTATTCAAATAATAATAAAGCACAATGCTTTTTTTCAGGAAATATATGATCAAAATATATCCTCATATTAACATATATGTGTATATTTACTTATTTAACTTTATTCTCACTTGCTCCTTTGAAAGTTTTTGATTGTCATATAGACACAGCCTTAAGTTTTAAAAGTTGATCTTGAAAGTATTCCATTTGTTTTTATACTTGTCAGTCTAACCCAGCCAGTTATATATTACTTTAAGATGATTAAAAACTTTTTCTCTATGAAAACATTTGGTATACCTTAACCACACTAATTCAAAATGCATTTGAACAAATATGTAGACTTTGAGCATAACCAGACTGCTCCTCAATCTCATAAATGATAGCTTATTTTTGCTTAATATATTTTAGTATACATTACCATATATTGTTCATTTTTTAATCAAAATAAATGCAATTGAAGATATCTTCAGCATACCAATGTCAAGGTTCTTTTGCAATATGCTTTCATTCTCTTATTTTCACCTATACTGATTCTGAGAAAATTGTATGTGTTTGCAATAGAAATGATGCAAACTTCTTGTACACATGCATTTAAAGAAAAGCCAGGGAGAGCTGTTAGAAATAATTTGCAGATGACAAGATCTTGTGAAGTGCCAAGTGACTGCTCAATTTTAGGTTGTGAATATACTATTAAATTTTATGCTATTTCATTTCTCAAAGAAGTAGCAGTACGATGTTTGGAAAAGGTAAAAGTGCTTTGCTCTGCCCAGTCAACAACTTTCAGAAGCTATTCCATACAATCATGGTGTGCTGGTATAACAAGATGGCTCTTTTTCTCTTCATGTCATCATTAGGGGAGCAAGAATGAGTTTGCTGACATATTCTATTCACTTGCGCTTGGAAAACAATTGCAAGCACAAAATGTGCTGCCAGGAGACAGTTTTTCACACCATGTCATTCACGGGGAACATGTTGGATACTTTCATATGTGTTTTATATACTTGAGGAGAGATAAGTTCTATGAAAATATATGAATTTAAGAATTATCTTTTAGGAAGTGAGGTAGTTGTGAGGTTTACTCATAGAGAGCTGATGACTTACTATACAATCAATATCCTTATTAATATTTGCAGTTAAGCTATCACCATAAATCCAATTAAGCTGTATTTTTTCTTCCAACTTTCTGTTCTAATGATAATAGTAAAAATTTGTTAAGACTTGACAAAAGAAATGTAATGGGAAAGGATGGGGAAGATACACTGATCAAGACAATCAGAAACCATTTATGGCCTCTCTATTATCCTGCAGTACTATTTTTCAGAACACACTCCTGTTCCAAAAGGTGGAATTTTAGAATCACATAGATAAACTCATATTTCTGAGTGTTTATTTTATCTCTTCAACACACCTAATATGTTTTTTAAAAAATTTTTATATCTCTCATTTTTCTCTCTATAGTAGTGCCACATTGGTTCAATACATGTTTCATTAAGTGGAAGATGATATAGCAATGATAATTTGCTCATAAATTAAGACAATTTTTTAATCAGAAAGAAAAGATGAGTCTATTTTAGGGGATAATTGGCTACAATTGTGGAAGAGTGGATTCATTTATTAGAAAAAACAAAAGCGAACAAACATGATTGAGTGTAACAGCATAAACATGAAAAAGAATCCCACTTAACTTCCTTAATAAGCTGATTCTCCTACTATTTAAGATATTTTTCCAACTCTTCTCTCCTAATATCTCTCCTAAATATCATCTCTAATATTTAGTTCCCCTTCCATTTTAGCCAATGACAGCATTAAATATTTCACAGAGAAAATGTATGAAATCAGAAGAAAACTACCTCACTTTTCCATCGTTTTCTCTGACTTATATAATCCTATTTGCAATCTTCTGTCTTTTTTCCATTACGGTAAGAATTGCCTTTACTCCTTTCTACAGTCAGTATGTTCATTTCTGCTCTGCACCTCATCTCTTTTCACCAATTAAAAAAACTTCACAACTGCAAGTATTCCCTTTTCCTTGCATCAACTCTTTGCCCAACCTTATTTTGATTATTCTGATATGGAAACAAAGATGACAAAATATCACCTTCCTTTGATTCCATTCCAGGTTCTGCTTAATGTTTATGCTCCCTTTTACAGAAACTGAAATATTTGTCTCTACTCAAGATTTCTATTCCCATAATTGTCGTTCTGTCCCCCACTCACTCTGTTTGTCTCTCAACTTTAGAGAGACTACTGAGGTTATTTTTATCAACATGACTAATGCTAATAATGAGATGTCTGTCTACATTCATATGTATTAGTAACAATTGCTGACTGAAAATGAGACATCTATCTAAAATGAGCAGAAAAGGACTTTATTAAGAACATCTAGGTAGTTCAGATAAATGCTGATAAGAGTGCTTGCCTCACAGCTTAGAACAATAAAAAAAAATCTTTCCTCAAATTGTTTCCTAAAGAAATTGCTTTTGCTACACAAAGCTCTATATGCTATGGCCTGATCCGGAGGCAACAATGGAAAGGCATTTCTAGATGCCACTATCAGAATCGCTGACACTGTCACCTGAGGTCAAAATCTTGCTGGAACTGCCCCTGCTGTGAGAATAGTATTTATGTGGCTTTAGAATCATTGTTTCACAAGTTTTTGATTTGAGGCTCAGATTCAGGAACACCTGCTGGTCAGTGCCTGGTAGGTCCGGGTTCCATGCTCTTTCTTACAGTGGTTCTGGAAAAGTGTCCGTCCTTATCTTCTGTAGTGGGAAGGAGGTTCTTTGTCATAGAGGGATTTCTTATCAGTTACATTAATTAGATAAAAGATTTTTCAAGCATTGTAAGTGAGCATTTTGAAAAATTGAAAATAAAAAGAAATTTTCAAAAATGTAGAAAGAAAAAAACAAAAACAAAAAACATGCATTACAGTCCACACCATCAAATTTCCAACAAAAACATACACAATTCTTTTCATATTTACACATAAAAATGGGCTTTTATCTAGCACAATTCAAATGTTTCATAATATTACACACACTCTAGCACTCTGTAAAGACATGTCACTTTTTGCAATAAACTCAAAATATAAGCCATTCCAAGAATGACTCATTTTCTCTCCAATTCTGTCATATCCCATCTTAATATTTTTGTAACCTATGGATTACATCATAATTCAATTATCTCCAATTCACTATAGATAAAATTATATATAAATCACTGTATATAAAATAGATAAGACATAAAAATATTAGTTAATGTAAATAATATATATATATATTATCAAACAAAGAAGAAAACACAGGAAACTTCATTTATCCTACTTCATTAATCATCAACTAGCAGTAAAACTATATTTTTTCATTGCCTTCCTCCACTTTCCATTCCATGGTTTCTTTTACTTTGTCTTGGTCACTAGCTAGTCATAATATTTTATCAAATAATATGATTGAACTTTTTTTTTTTTTTTCCCCACCCTTGGCTTGGTGTCGCCCGCACCATGCTCAACCAGTGAGCGCACCGGCCATCCCTATATAGGATCCGAACCCTCGGCCTCAGCGCTCCCAGCGCCGCTGCCCTCCCAGAGCCGCACTCTCCGGAGTGAGCCACGTGGTCGGCACTATGATTGAACTTTTGAGGGCTCTGAACCTTCTGTTTTTCTTCCTGTAGAAGCCAGTTTCTTTTTTTTATCCTAGTTTTTTTCAATTATTTTTAATAGTAGATAGGCAAAACTAAGATATACAGAAGACATCTTTTGAAATCTATTCACACAATTCTCTTTTTTTTCTGCAGTAGCAACAAATGTTGAAAGTCAGAATAAGTTATTTCAGCCAAAATCATTCTCCTTTTTTCTTGCCCTTGCATTTCTACCCTGAAAGACAGAAAAAATAAAAAGAAATAAATGAAAAAGAGAAAAAAAGAAAAGAAAAGAGAAAGAAAAAGAAAGGAAAGGAAAGAAAGTAACCAGGAATTTATCCTCAGTTTCCAGTGCAATATGACCCTTGATAAGTCAGCAGATGGGAGCTTTTCCTTTGGACATTGTGATTTCTGAGAAAAACGTTCATAATAAAATTATTTGGTGCAATGTTGAGTAAGGATCATCCCTCTTACATAACGTGGTTCCCAACTATGTATTCTGTCAATTAATATATATATATAATTTATAATTTATATATAATAGGTGGAAATAACATCTAATTTATAATTATATAATTAAATTAAATATTTTGATTATACGATTAAATTAAAATATAATGTGATTAAATATTTAAATATTAGATATAATTTGTTTAATATCATTTAAAATATATGTTTATATTATATTTTATATAATTAATAAATAATATATAATTATATATTTGTAAAATTATTTATGATATAATTAAATAATATATAATTCATATGTGATTTATATATATATATATATATAAATAGATGGAAATCTAAACTCAGAAGGTCTTTCTTGCTACAACTGGGTTCAATTGTTTAGAATGTTAGTTGCTTCTGAATTACAGAATACAAATAAACTCTACAGTAATTAGTTCATTGCCTCCTTCTTTTAGTGTAAAATGAATTCTTTATTCAGAAACAATGCTATGTTTTACAAAATATCAGTGATTAAATAGTTTGCTATTCAAGCAAAGAAGTGCTGAGAAAAGCATTGACTACAGGAAGATAAAATACAAACCTTAAATCAGTGTATATTTACAAAACCATGTTAGAAGTCCAATGTAATCTACATAATACATAGTTGCCTGAGCCCCTCCACAGTGTAGTACTTTTTCAGGTAATGCAGGCAGGAGACTGCTTCTGGGAGGTTCGATAGCTCTTAGAGTGGCTTTGTCAACTCCAGTAAGAAGATCCTAGTCTTATCCCTTGTCAAAGAAACAAACGTTGAATAAGTATTAGATATCTGGAAATGAGCCTGATAGCTACAAGGCAACTCATATCATCTTCCTGGGAAATTTGGGCAGCTTATAATGTCTTATAGGATAAGTATACTCTCATACTTTTTGTCTACTTTAGGAATATAATTGCCATCCCCCTTCTCCAAATACACATATTTTTGTTTTAAATGCCCGCAAATTATTCCCAACAAGACCTGATTGCCACAGCAAGTCATTAATCAATGTTATAACAGGAATCATTATTAATTCATAGCTTAGATATCAGAATCATTACTTTATTAATCTTAAACAGAGGTTGGTAAACTTCTTCTACAGAGGACCAGATAGAAAATAATTTAGATTTTGTAGATCATACAAAAATTTGTCACTACTACTCAACTCTGCCAATGTAGTGTGAAAGCAGCTAGAAACAACATATAAACTGATAGTTGCTATATTCTAATGAGACTTTATTTATAAATAATAATCAGGAGACTGAATTTGACCCATTAGCCATAGTTTGTCAACACTTCCCTTAAAATATTACGCTGCCATTATCCAAGATCCAACTACTATCTGCAGAGGCCAAACAGGCATATTGAAAGCAATGTGCTGGAAGGACTGAATATCTGCATGCAAAATAAATAAACAAACAAATAAAAAGAAGAAGAATCTTGTTTTCACATACCTTACACTCTTCACAAAAATTAACTCAAGATAAATCACGGATGTAAATGTAGAATGTAAAACTATAAAACTCTTAGAAGATAACATAGGAGAAAAATCTAGAATACCTTTTCTTGGCACTGACGTTTTAGATACAACCCCTAAGTCACAATCCTCAAAAGAAAGAATCAATAAGCTATATTTCACTAAAGTTAAAATTTTCTACTCTGTAAAAGACACTTTCAAGAAAATAAATATACAAGTTGCAGATTGACAGAAAATATTTGAAAAAGACATATCTATTATAGAACTGTCATCGAAATATACAAAGAACTCTTAAAACTTAACAGTAAGAAAAAAAACAACCTGGTTAAGAAATGGACCAAAAACCTTAACAGACATGTCACCAAAGAAGATATGCAAGTGGCTAATAAACATACGAAAAGTTGCTGGACATCTTATGTCACCAGGAAAATTGCAAATTAGAACAACAGTGAGATACTGCTACGCACTTATTAGATTGGCCAAAATTCAGAGCACTGACAACACCGATTGCTGGTGAGCATACAAAGCAAAAGAAACTCCAATTCATTGCTGTGAGAATACGAAATGGTTCAGCCACTTTGAAAGACAGTTTGGCAGTTTCCTACGAAAGTAATCATGCTCTTCCCATATTACCCAGTCATCTCACCCTTTGAAATTTACCAAAAATATTGAAAAGATAGGTCCACACAAAAACATGCACGTGGGTGTTTGTAACACTTTTATTTATAAATGCCAAAACTTAAAATCAATCAAGATATCTTTCAGCAGGTAAACAAATAAGCTGTGGCACACTAATACAGTGGAATATTATTGAGCATTAAAAATAAATGAGCTCTCAAGCCATGAGATTATAGGTAGATAGATGATTGATTGATATAGATAGATAAAGAGATGCAGATGATAGGCACATAGATAACTGTTTTAAAGTCTCCTGTTCAATTTTCCAACGTTCAGGGTTTATTTGAGTGCTAACGTTCACATTATTATATTTGGAGACACAAACATTATGAGAACTGCTCCCTTCTACAAGGTCTTTTCCAGTTTTTGAAACGATGTAAGGAAAGCATCATGAGACAGAGGAGAAACTTATATTTACTGTTAAAGGAGACTCATTACAAATTGGGCACAAATAATAATAATAATAATAATCTGAGTCCTGTAAAATCTCTAATAGATTCATATTCCATTTCTCAAGTCCCACTTTTACTTCAGTGAATAGTTACTCAACTTTCAAATAAAAACATTAAAAATGAAGTACCTGGTGAAGTATAATGCGGGGACAAAGTGGCTATTCACTATGTAAAGTGAGATACGTAAGTGGTATGAGAATCAAAAGCTGGGATGGTAACAATTGGAAATTATACCTAGATATCAAGCCACGAATTAAAATCAATTGTAGATTCTCTCGCTCACTTTAAGTCCTCACACTTCTGATTCCAATTTTATATTAGTAAGGGTTCCTAATTTTAAGCACTGAAATTGCCTCTAGTGAACTGAAGCATAGGGAAAAGGATGTTGGGTGGCTCACAAAATTATTGGGATACCTAGAGAATCACTCTTAAAAGACACACAGCTTGAGGTCATGCCCCAAATCACTCTACAAAAATGATTTGGTAAGAAAACCACAGCCACCTTGTCCGAACTTTTGATATTGTAGCCTGTACCACTGTCAGTGTCCTGTTCACACCTTAGCCATTCTTCCTGGAAGATGCTACTAACACTACTTCTACTATTGCTTAAGAAACTTCATACAGCTGCCACAACTGCCAGAAAAGATCATCTACCATTACTGCCAGTACTTCTTTTGGTCACAATCTTTTGAATCAAAATCCAGGGCACGTGGCCCTACTTGCAAGTGCCTGTGCTATTGGTGCAAGTAAACTAGAGAAATTTACTATTTGCCATTGTAACATTTTATAGTGGGATGTATGTATTGCATTACCTAAGACTCAAGCATAAAAAGTTATTTTTATCAAGCATAAAATATATCATCCCCTCATTAAAAAAAAAGAAAATCTGCTTATCATTAAACAGAATCACAATCTATGTACTTACTGAGGCCAAATCCTATACTTACCTGTGATGCATCAGACCCTTACAGTTCACATTCAGTTCACCAGAAAGTATTTTCAAGTCTAATTTCAAAGTGATCTAAACCTTACTAACTATAGCACTATAAGCCTTCTTGAAGCTACCAACATCCGGACTCCAGATACAATCTCCTGTCAGGCCTCTATGCCTCTGTTCTTGCTACCTGCAGTCCTTCTACTCTGCAGCAGCAGGAATGATCTGTCATAGGCTCAAATAACATCTCGTTGTTGCCACATTTAGAAACCCTTCATTGCAAGCAGAAAACCTTTCTAACTTCTTACCATGTGTGTAAATGGCTATATTATCTACTCCCTGTCCTCTTCTCTGCCCTGATTTATGTCCAGCTCTGAACTTCCCTACACTACCTTTTTTGTTCTCAGATCCTTTGTATTTCTTCTTCTTTTTTTGAAAAAAAAAAAAAAAATTATGTCAGGACCTCCCTTTTTTCTGAAAAACGTGTTTCTCAGTTCTTTACTTTCTTTTTGTGATATCAATAAAAGATGACATATCAATTTCAGAGGCATACATTTCTTACTATCGTTGCTAAAAAAATATCCACAGTTATTTTTACCCCATTTTATGCTCTTCAAAGCATTAATGAAGAGTCAGGGCTCTCTCTCATGCTCATAGATGTAGCCCCAATGTCTACAAAAGTTCCTGATATAGAGTAGGTACTTAGTAAACACGTTTGACTAACTGTGGAAGTCTACACACCAAGTTTTAATGACAATAGTACCTATCACCCACAAACAAAAGTAGATGACAATAAATGTTCGTATAGTCATGGAAGCTAATTTTTAATAGCTCCATAAGGAATTGTACTCCCCTTGTCTGTGCTGTTTTGTTTATATCTTATGAAAGTAGAGAAAATGTATACAGTTACGTAAATAATATAAATATTTACAATTAGGAGTTTTTTTATATGTCAAGATTAATAAATAAATATTACACATGCTTAATTAATAATTTGAATTAAATGTATTATGTAATCCTAGTAGAGAAGATGGAGAAATGAGAACTGAATAGCAAAGATGCTATTTGGGGTTTTAGCCTGTACTAACTCTCTTAGCATCGTAAGTGATCTGGCAGACTTCTGAGGAACTTGTTTTATCATACTGTAAATTACTTTTGCTTCTTTGAGAATATATGAAAAAAATTGCTACCAAACATGTAAATGGCAGCTAATTAGAATTAATTTAAATATAATAAATAATACAAAATAGTCAAATTGGCATCAAAGAGGAAGAAGATTGTCTTGACTCTGACAAGATTAAATTTAACAGGGGTGAATAAAAAGAAACTTGCAGATTCGGAGTAGCACAGTTTCAATTGAATCTATATTGTTGAGTAAACAATATTTTAAAGGGGAAATGGAGTCTTTGTATTAATAAAACCTTTTTATGTAAGCTATTAACAATAGCATTATCTAAATATCTGGGATATTCATTGAAAATAGAAACAAACAATGGATGTTAAAATAAATGTTTGACTAAATATAATATGTTAAAGAGAGCAAACTCAGTAGAGTAATCTGAATGTCATATGAGAGATAGCTGAAAAAAGGAGACACCTGACCCAGAGACAAGAGATTTTGTCATAACTCATGCATATTTTTGAAGACTATTATATAAAATGAAAACTGAATTAGTCTCTGCAACTCTAGAGGTTAGAATAAGCACCACAGAATTCAAGGTTAGTGGAAGGGGTGTCCAGTTTAATAAAACAAATATTGGAAAACTATCTTTATAAGCCCATCATGAAACTGGTCTCCAATGAGGTGTCTTCCCTTCTCAGAGTGGTGAAAGAAGTCTTTTCTGCATCTAGAAAGGGGCCAAATTAGATTTTTGCAGTCATTCTAACAAAATATTATATTTCTGTCAGTCCCATATTTGCAATAAGAACAAAGAGAAATGGATAAACAGTGAAGCAACTAGCAGTGAAAAATCATGGTTGTGGTTTAGGAAGTATTTCGATATAGGAAGATATTCCCAGCAGGTTTTAGATAAACAGGTATGAACTTTGAAAGATCAGGTTATATTATGATTAGAAACTTTTACTAACTAGGTTACAGCTGGAGGATCTTGTTATTTAATTTTGTCTGGGAGTTGGGAGACAGGCTGCTGAGTGGAAATGTGTCTATTCCCAAGAAGAGAGAGCCCATAAAAATGTGACAGCTTATGCAGTTTATCACAGTGTGTGGGTGAGGGTTACAGTACTGGCATGAAAGCTGAAATGAAATGAAATGATCATTTCCTTCAATTAATAACTGGAATTCTGTGAGGTAATGCTCACTTGAAAGTGAAACATTATTAATTTATGAATAAGGTCAGTAAAATGTAAGTTTTATTTTATGTTACCTTAGAAAAGCACAGCATCAATTCAAAAGGCAAGAATTTCCTTGTCTAAGTTGGGATGTTCACAGAGTTAACATACTCGTCTCACTCTGTGTTCCGAATTACTTTTGAAAGTAATATCCATATTATACCTTGAAGGAAGGCCTAAGCAGTAAACTTTAACGGCTGCCTGAGTTGGCAATCATTTCATAGAGACAAGACACTGCACTGGAAATTGCCCTATAAATAAGATCCCTTACAGAAAAATTAAAATGGAATTCATATTATTGATGTGCACTAGCAGTCATAAGAAACACAAGGGAACCAGGAAGTGGCACTTGTTTGGAATCGCTCTCAGAGGCACCTGAAGGACTCCCTCAAAGTCAGCTTTGATCAATGCTGATAAGTGTTTCGTCCAGCATTCGGGGTGGGCTGTAGTGTATTCAAAAACCTTCAGGAATTTGCCTATGGAATAGATATGATCCAGACATTAGCTGCCCCACAACAAATTTTTGTCTGTACTAGCCATTAATTCATTAGTACCAAGATTTCCTGAAGAATGAAGTCTCATTATCTTCCTTGACAGTCTTCTACCTTCTCTCCCATGCTCCCATTTGTTAACTTTTGCATTTTAGTTCACCTTCAGGCTTTATATTCTCTGAGAGTTTTCCAGATTTCGGACTGGAGGAAAAGAGACCTACAATCCTGTTGCCACTACTAGCTATATAATCCTTTTCGCTAGATGTGCATGTGGATGTAAGAACTGAGACACAAACCACCATATGTGGGTTGCGCTGTGCTTTTATATATCATGCTGATTGCTGTTGTGTCCAGTGATCATGTATATTAAGTTGCCCATGTTGAAAAGTAAGTATTCACATAAAAATGTAAAAGTTTAACCTATAAATCCAAGAAAAACAGAAATAATGAAGGGGAGAGCCAGAAGGTGAGAGAACATGGGTAGGAAACTGACAGCAAGAGAGAGACTGAGCAAGAGATAAAAAGAGCAGCAAATAAATGGGAAAGATAAAGCAATTGGAAAAGATAAAAAGCTAGAAATGCACAAACCTAAAGAAAATTGTCTTCTGTGCCAGGTATGAAATTTATATCAGGGCAATGCAAACTGAATTATTAATAGCAACATAAATAATCAACATATTAATTTAAACCCATTTTGATCATGGGAGTAGGACTGAAAAATATTTCCCTTTTTTACAACAAATAAAAAAATAAATACTAGAAAATAAAATTTAATTTGAAGTAGAACAAAGACTACAGACACCAGAGTTCAGCCCAATTCTACCTCTGAAGAGGGTTTAGCATCAGTTTTTTTATCTATGAAAATCTCATACCAGGGTGAATATGTAAATTACAAACACTGTATTTAAATTACTTCAAGCAATGTGTTAACATGATAAAGCTCAACATTAATTGTTATATTAATAATATGGTATTAATTCCAATATAATATATTTTTTGACTCTACTCATTAAAAAAGAGTAGAAGCCATGAGTTAAGATTATAATACATTTAAATTATGGCAGAAATGTAGTCCAATACAGAATCTAGAGTTAGTTATTAGCTATGTGCTTATTGATAAGATGCATAATATTTCTGGCATTCAGATAGTTTGTAAAATAGCAGTAATAGTACTGTCAGTGCCTGAGGATATAAATAAATGCCAACAGACTGTAGAGTAGGGAATGATATAATCAGTTGATTCCAAAGCTAAGTAACCCGTTTGCCAGTTATCTGGATAATTTATAAATTACCTTCCTATAAAATTCACAAATGACTTCAATGTTATAATAAATCAGATTTGGTATCAAGAATCATGAAATTTTGTAGTGTAATTTGAAGTCAGGTAGTGTTATGCCTCCAGCTTTATTTACATGGAACACTACTCTGCCATAAAAAAAGAATGAAATTCTCCCATTTGCAACAATGTGGATGAGTCAGGAGAAACTTATGTTGAGTGAAATAAGCAAAGCACAGAGGGATAAATACCATATGTGCTCACTCGTAAATGGGAGCTAAGAGAGAAAGAAGGAAGGAAAGAAAGTCGACAGTGGTGCGTTGGACTTCCAAGAGTGAGAGAGCATACCGTGGAATACAAAGTGGAGTGGAGGAAAAAGGGGAGGGGGATTGGGGATAATTTGGTGGGGGACACAGGGTACAAACATAATTTGTGGTAATGTGCATGCTGCCAGTATGGATCTGGCTTTCACATCTTGGGCACAAGGGGTGACAATCGGCTTTGTATCTCATGAATATTCATAGCCAATAAATAAAGTAAAACAATTTTTGTTTATAAAACAATATATAAAAATAAATAAACTCATGTATTTGCTTTAAAAAAAAAAAAATCATGAAGCTCACCACCTAGGGATTGTGAAACATGTACAGTATGAGGCAAGGATAAGATAAGACAAGCAAAAACGTTTCATAGCCTGATTCTAAGTACACTTTGCTCTCTATTTATACTGGAGCTGGATGAAATACTTTTTAACGGATCAATTCTCAAATGTCATATGAACCCACCTGCCTAGAAAAGTAAGTGTATGTCTGTGTGCCTGTTTGCGTGTTCCAAAGCTGTTGACTGACATGGCAACATGTCTTACATGTGAACATTGCTGAACAGATCAAAAAAATTATTAAGCAAACCTTGGATGATATATGTCAGAAGACTGTATATAAAAAAGGAGCAAAAATGTCTAAAAATGTCTTTGTTAGATAAATATGAAAAATATCAGAAAATGTATAGGAAATATTAACTAAATAAGTGAACAATCAGTGAATCTTTGACTTCTGTGTTATCAAGAAGCACAGAGAAAAAGAGGCAAAACCTATTAGTTACGACAGGGAGGACCAGAAGAATGTCCTTCTTTCCTTTCCCAGCAATAAGTAAATGTAGGGGCCCAGCAGTGTCTGTCCTCTGGAGTGTTGACAGAATTCCTTCCAATATATTCACTGATTTCTCATTCAGAGGAAGTCTATAATTTCTTTTATTTAATTATGAGACTTTTTATATTTATTTTTTATTCCTCATACTTAGAAGTAGTGTAATGTAGTGTGAAGACCATAAAATATTTTCTGTTTTGGTCACTGCATTTCAGTAAGAACTTTTCTGCTTAAAGAACCTGTAGTGTGTTTAATTGTATTAGCTTACCTCAAGTTGAAAATCAAATCCCTGCGAGTAACACACTTTTTCTATGAAATAAATCCAAAAGAGACCGCTTTACCACCAAGAAACACTGAATACTCATCTGAGGTAGGCATTTAACCTAAGGTGGAATTTACGTGCTCTAATTAGCCCACTAATGAGGGTTCCAGACAATTACTAGATTAGAGAATATAAATCTAGGGCCGTCCCAGTGGCTCACTCGGGAGAGTGCCGCGCTGTAGTGCCGAGGCTGCGGGTTCGGATCCTATATAGGGATGGCTGGTGCGCTCACTGGCTGAGCGTGGCACGGACCACACCCTGCTGAGGGTTGCGATCCCCTTACTAGTCAAAAAAAAAAAAAAAAAAAAAAAAGTATATATATATATATAAATCTACTTGATTTGGCATGAATGGATTGATGGAAAAAAGCTTTAATCAAAACTTAACTCTTTATATATATATATATATATATATATATATGCCTTGTTCTCATGGTAGATTTATAATGTAAATGTAATGATACTATTTGGTTAAAAATTCAGTTTCTTGCTAAGTCTTGTGTGGTTTAAGGGATTTCGAACAGCAACCAGAATTTATATACTTTGTTTAACGTCCTACAAAGGGATCCAATTCTGAGAAAATTCCAAGATTATATATTTGATTAGGCTTGGCTCTTGAGGACAGAAACAGTCCTGTATCTTTGCCATACAAGTCTGGAGCTTGTATGCAATGAGGAGCAGTGCTCCTGGTTAAAAACACAAGTGAAACTGGACATTTAGATTGAACAAAGTTTTGAAGAAAGCTTGAAGTGAAGAGAAAAGGCATGCTTAGGACACTCTGAGAAATTTCATGCTAGATATAGCATTTCACAATTTATTTCTCATAATGCTCAGACTATTTTAAAATATTCAGTCTAAGAGGAGTTTCTTGAATAAGAATTATGAAATCAAATGTATTTGGAAAACATTATGCTCAAAGCATTCAAACAGATTTCTTTATTGAAGGACTTCCCAGAACTTACATACTATTATCTATTCTGGATTTCAAAAAAAAAAAAAAAGTAAATATATCAGAATTTTCCAAACTTATTTAAACAAAATAATGTTTTAAAAAGCATCCTCATTTTCGATTGTTGTATATTTTGGAATCCACTTTGGGTAGAGCAAAGGGAATCATATGGAAAATTTTAAAACCCAAGGCTGGTGATATATGTAGTGAATGTATGAAAGCTCTCACTTACCACACCAAGGCATTTGGGTTACATCTTTTTGCAATTTTATTGTGTAGAAATAAGTTTAGTTGCAGGTAACAGAAAAACTAACAGAAGTTTATTTAAATGTACACTTATTTTTCTCATGTAATTAAAAGTTCAGAATTTCCTTGGTATGAATGTACATATTTCTTGTATGTATATATGTATGGATGCATATATGGATGCATATATATGTATATATAACTATATTATCTATTAAATATGAAGTATTTTATACTTCATATTAATTTTTATTTTGCATTATACATTATATATCCTACATTACATATTATATGCAGTTGACACTTTTACCATTCTGCCTGGAAAAAAAATGCATCAAAATTCACCAATTCATTTTTTATTTTCTCTTTTTTCACATTAGTGCAGGTGACATTGTTGTAAATTTTTATTACTTCACAACAGTTACAATTAACTTTGATAGCAGTTTTTTTCCATATTCTTGTCGTTACAAGAGTCTGGCTCATATCAAATGGAGAGTGAACCACATAATGGAATAAAACCACAAAGAATGGTTCATTGAGGGCTATATTTGGAGAGAAAGAGTTATTTGATGCCATCTGGAAACCGTGAATACAATGGCGGGGGAGGGGAGTGGGTAGGGTTGAAGCACATAGTGAGAAGCATTGGTTTTCTGGAAGATGATATCCGGAATAAGGTAGATAATTTTGAAACAGCTAAAAGGAAACCCAAATAATTCTGTCTATATACTTTTCCTACTGTAGAATATTACTTGCTTTTATAATTGGCATTTTAAAGCCAAAATATTATTGAGTCCTTGCTGCTGCTATAATTATCCTCTTTTATAAATATGGATTAAGAATAGCAATATATGTGGCAGACATTAAAGATACAAAAATGCAAAAAGCACGTGAGATATTCTAAAGAAGCTTGTAATGGAAAAGTGAAGACACAGTATAACTACGATGTTTCCAGAGAATTTAACAAAAATGGTGGGATCCAAAATATATATATATATAACATCGAGAATATGTAACATGAAACAACTTTTAAAATGTTCTACAGATAAATGTGCATGGTTTGTTTAAATAAAATTTTGATAAATTCGTTTGGCTGAAATTCACTTTTCATATTGTATATAAATACCAAAATATTAGCATCAATTTTAGACACACAAATGAATTATTGGTAAGCACTATCGTCTGAATATTTATTTTCCCCCCAAAATTCATGTGCTGAAAAACTAATCACCGGTATGATGATATTAGGAGTTAGGGCCTTTGGGAAGTTATAAGGACATGAGGGCTCCGCTCTCATGAAAAAGACAAAGAAGCTTGTTTGCCCCTTCTGCCAGGTGAGGTGGGAACTCACCAGACACCAGACTTGCTTGATCTTGAACTTTTGAGTAACCAAAACCATGAGAAATAAATTTCTGACTTTATGAGTCACTCAGTCTAAGGTATTTTGTTACAGCAGCCCGAATGAACTAAGACATGAGTTATAGATATGTTACTTGAAAAGTTCTGTTTGGAACATCCCCCTAAAAATCAATTAAATAGAATTTTATAATATTTATTCCCCTCTTTATTCTCAGATATTTATCTGTCTCCAGAATGTCAGCACTTAAAAGGAGGAATCTAATATCTTAACATATCTAGCTCAGCAATTGTTTGAAGTCTTGCTACTAGGAAGTAGAGAAGAGACTATTGATGAATATTACAGCTTTAACTCAGAATAAGCTTTATTTTTTTCTTTAAATCTCTTCCTTCTGAGGAATTTGATAGTGCATGTAAGATGAGTGATGCTTATTTTCTAAATCATCAATTTTTGATAATTATTCATTTTCTTCTGTATAGTATTTTCACCCTCTACTTTTCCACTATTATTTCAGCTAATCGGATCTGATTTTTCTTTAGAGGTAGGCATAATCCCTGATTTTGCCATAGATTTTGCACTGCTTCTAAGTTTATAATGTGATATTCTTGTATTTTCTTTCACAGTTTCTTTAAGAAGGTATGTAAACTTGCAAGCACCATCTGTAAAGGGTGACCTATAAGATTTACTTTATTTTTAGAGCTTATTCTTGTACTCGATAAAATCCCATTTAGATGAGTGCTGTTGGAAGAAATTAAAGCACAGATAAATGAAGTTCTTAGAGTGTATATATATATATATAGATAGATAGATATATTTATATATCTATCTATCTATCTATATATATGAGAAAAATACCCTAATACTTTATAGTTTTTTACAACTGTAGCATTTTCAATGACTCCAAGGCAGTGGTTAAACAAGCCTTCATGGGAAATGTGTATGTCAAATTTGTGATGAAGTTGTTTATGTTCTTTGGAGGTAGGAGATGTTTCCATAATATCATAATATTCAATAGCATTTATGACCTACCAAAAAAACCCTTAATTATTCTTGATTAATTACATTAAATCTTATTTTCAAGACTGTATTCATTGATTCTATCCTGTGTGTTTCCCAAATTTCTGAAATTTAGACTATGTGTTTTATATGGCTATTGTAACAGTAGTTCTACATATCAAGTAATGCTAAAATTTTACTGCCATATAACAATTAATATTTCTTTGGGTCATTCTTCCATTTGGTCTCAATTCAGTCAGGACTGTTTCTTGTAGGGTGGGCATGCTCATCACCTATGAGCTGGCAAGTGTTGTGTTGACCCAGGCTGGCCTCTGTGATTCAGCTGTTCTGGTCTCTGCTCAACTTCACTTGTCTCTAAAATTTTTCTATTGATTAAGTGAGCTAGTATGAAGATGTTCTTTTCTTGGTGTTGGCACAGGTGCAGGAGAGCAGAGAGAAAAAGTGTACAAACCCATGGCTTGGCTCAGAAGTAGCAGGTGAACACTTCCATCTTATTCAAACAAGTCATATGGAAAAAACCCACATCTAAGGTTTGGGAAATATATATACATCCTGCCTTTTAGTGGAAGGAGCTGCAAAGTCACATGTCAATGGGCATAATCCCAGGGAGGGATGAGCAATCAGGGCCACTAGTGAGATCAACCATAAGATCTGGTAATCTGTATTGTAAATATATTGACATTACTATTTTTATATAAAGAAAAACACATCTCACATGGAATTAACTATACATCCTGAAATAGAGCAGATTATCTAATTTATTAAAATTTTGATAGTGACTTAAATTGATAATTCTTAGCTTTCAGGAATTGAGCATAGTGTGGTTGAATTTCAGTTTTAAAGCTTATATTTCATAATAATTTTCAGAAACGTATAATGTATTTAAGTAAATATAGGAAATTAGTAATGAAAGATAAAAACAAAATAATCATTACAGTATAATTTAAATATAGTATTTCTGCTCTCATTTGAAATTAATACTGTATTTTAATTGCAAACAAAGAAAAAAATTGTTCATCTCACTATAGTGTTTTAATAGAACTCAAAATTGTATTTACATGACTAATATTGAGGCTTTCCTGAAGCGAGTAACATAGGTGTTATCTACATACTTTATGTCAGTACCTTCCAGTATCGTAGGAGCTTAACTCATTTTCAGCCTGCTTGGATGTGGTTTTTATTATCAATGTGATTAGGGCAACCAATAACTTTGGTCCTTTTTTTCAATTGAAATCTGTACTAAACTGAGTTCATATCAAGGTTTTCCCAGTGGGGCTGTAGATAAAACCAAATGGCCTGGGGAATAATGCCACCTCTCGCTTATTTAATAGGTAATTCTCCTTCATATCTAACACCTCCTGTACTTAAGCAATTACCAATTAGCCATGTCCAGACATAGCATTAAGTTTTTGAAATCTTAGAGTATGTTATCATCTGGCGCTATCTTGCTGTCTCAATCTCCTGCTTTGTGAGCTGCCATTCTATGCACATGAAATGGAACAATCTATATCAGCAAGTAGTTTGGACATTATTAAAGAATACTGCCGTCCACAGCATTTCTTTCTTTCTTCTTCTTCTTCTTTTTGTTTTTATTTACTCTTCCAAGTTAAGAGTAGAATCAATAGCTTAAGACATTCAGGGGTGAACTACTTTTATGCTGTTACTTTACCCTGAAAATGACTTGAGGCAGCACCATTTCAAATACACTTTGATTTGCTTCAATGAAAACAAGGAAAGGTCAAGGAATTGCTCCATAACTAGTTGGCTATCCGAAAATATGTTTACTTCAGACTTGAGTTTTTTAGGTTGTTCAGCACTCACACAAACTCTAAAAATACGCACAATGAAAACAAAGCTGAGGACTACTGCATGGTACAGAAAGGTTTAATGACCTCTCAGCAGACCCTTAAACACACAGATGTGTGAATTGTGATTTAGACTCAAACCATATGAAGAACAGAAAATAATATCAGAGGGAGATTTAGAACTTGCATTTTCCCAAGGGTTAGTGATCCAATAACCATTAGAGCTCTGTGGAAGGGGCCTTTCACTTATCTCTAGACAGTGTAATTTGAAATGCCCATTTCAGTTCACTTCATCACATTTATAATATTTCAGAAACATTGCCTTGTTTATGGTCTTTCCTATGATGACGCGCAGGACAATATAAAAAGGTTAAAAGCATAAAAGTACAATGCAGCATATTCACTAAAGCTGAAAGACAAAAGAAAGCCACATATAAAAGCCTATTCTATTAATTTTTCCCTTAAACATATTCTTATGTCTTGCCAATATTCTACAGAAGACATATTATTCTAAGCTACATTGTATGTGGCATTTTGTATAAATCACCCTCATCCCTTCTTTTAGTAGATGTCACTTCTGTAGCCAGGAAAGGCTGTTGGTATAAAAGGTGACATACAATAAGAAACAAACTCTCACCATCAAACTAGGGCTCTGGCCTTTTTTAAAAATTAATATAAAACAATTTAAAAATGGATGGAAAGGTTAAAACTGGTTCTAACAGTAAGACGCATTTACACACAATGTTTACATAAATATTTTCTTCCTAACTTGATACATTTCTGTATTACAGATTAAATTCCTGTTCCAAAGTGAATTATTCTTAGAATTGTAGACTTTGAGGCCATATTGTAGTGATAGGTGCACTGTTTTTCATTTGGACTGGCTTTATTATTTTATCAAGTATGCAATGTAATCTTATTTCTGGCATTGGCTGTATTACCTGATGGATTGTATTGAATACCACTGACCTATGTGAAGAAGGTTAGAGACTGTTTAGTAATCTAATTAGAAACAAAAGACATATTTACACCATATTAAATATAGCACTGAAATGTTTCGGTTTCTTTAAATAAAACAATTTCGACCAAGCTAGCTACAACTCAAATGAAGAAAACTATTGAATATTTGTCCTTGTTTCTCTAAAATGACTTTCTCCTTCAGTTACATGTACAATATAATATCACAGGCTGGAGTAGGCAGATATAGGTTAGGTGGAAACATACGTTTTGTGAAGTAACTTTTAAGCTGATTTCTGAAATATGTGTAAGAGTAATGTTGAAACAATAGGAAAAAGGATTAGGAAACATGGTACTTTTCTTTGCAGTCAGATAGATTAGCCCACACAAAAGCACTGAAGTCTTCTATTCTCCTTAAGTGGATATTATCTTTCAACTCACAATTACCTAGGATTTATTTTTTTTAATTTTTTTTCTCTTCTCACTGTATATACTCACCTTCTATTGTATACACACACTTAGAGACACACACACACACACACACACACACACACACACACACACACACACACACACACACTAGAAAGTGTTTTCTTTTTGAAGTCCCATAGACATCTAAACCACAACATCCTACAGATGGATGATACCATTTACAAGAGTCCAAACTTCATCCCCCTTGTACCTTTGTTTATACATTTAGTGTGTGAGTCAATGATTCCATCAGTCCTATATTTACTAAAAATATTATTAACAATTCCTTTGAATCCCACCTTCTAACTGTATTTTGAATTATCACCTGTTCTCTCCATCTGTACTATAACACCATTGACCTCACTTGGATTACTACTATCATCTTTCAAATGTTTCTCTAACATCAATTATCATAACATTTCAAGTAATTTTCCAATGTAAGTGACTTTTTTATTGCAAATCTTAATAGTATGCAGTAGTATGGCATATAGGTGAGAAAGTGGGACAGCATTGATTATCCTACATTTTACATTTCACATTTCCATAAAGAGGAAGAGACATACTCTCCAATTATCAGCAGAAATCAATTTGGAAGAAAACTATAAATGTCCCTTTATTCCCATTATCTCTTCTTTATTCCAAATCTCTTCTGAGGTTTGAAAATGGTCTTTTTCTCTTTACAAGTCTCTACAGAAAATGGTCCTAAGTCACAGGTAGGCCACCTCCTTCTCTTTCTGTTCTTTCTCCTCTTCTTCCTTTCCTGCTCCTCCCACTCTCAAATGCTTTCCCTATTATTGTTTGCATTTTTTTTCCCATTTCTACACATGTTATTATTTAGAGTAATTCTATGGCCGTAACAGATGAATTTTAAAATGCCATATAGACTTAACCCTGTGTGTCTCATTGGGGTGATTGTCCATGCATCAAGGAAGCAGACTCATTCTATCATATGGCTCTGCTATCTTCAATACATTGAATCTAAGATCACCAAGGAAGGGAATCTCAAGTACGGAGGAATGCATCTGGAAAGTTTTAATTGGCTAGGCCTATAAATTTGGCTTTATTTCTCCTCACATTCCAATGGCCAGAAAGAAGACGAAATGCATGTTATCAGTACTTGCCAAGAAAACCTATTGGTGCAGTCTGTCTCTGCAGGTCGTAGCTTGAAATTAGTAAGCTCTTCTGTCTTAAGTCGGGTAAGCAAGGAGTAAAAAAACAACTTTAGGTTCATATCCAAATTGGTTATTTCAATGAATTTTATTAGCAATAAAGCTGTTAATATTCCTCAGTACATTTCTCAGTTATTGCAGAACTAAGCAGTCATCTTGCCTTCAGTATTCATGCAAATGTTTTTAATGGCTGATAAAACCTTGTTTATCTCTCCTGCTTTATCTCCATACCTTCTCTTGTGAAACTACTTAGCTTTCCTTACTATCTTATTTGCACTCCAAATTTGCCCAAACCGTGCTTGCCACAGCCACCTCTATGCCTCTGCACATTTTCCTGTGCAGGAATTCTTCATTTCCCATTCTCCCTAACACCTATTTATTTTAAGGTCTCTATTCAGACATGCTTTGCTTTAGGAAGCCCTATTTGACTTCTGATACTCTGAGTTAAATATGTCATTTGGTACCCCAAAACAACCCACTGTAACACATACCACACTGTATTATAGTCCTCTGCTTACTGTCTCTTTCTCTCCTGATGGACTTTAGAATGCAGATACTGCCTTTGATTGAATTTCCAGTGACAATTAGCATACTTCCTATGTATTATTTAGGGCAGCATTAAAATTATCACAAACTTGGTAGCCTAAAACAATAGAAATTTATTCTCTAACAGTTCTGAAGGCTAGAAGTTCAATATTAAAGTGTTGGCAGAGTTATGCTCCATCTAAATTCTCTAGGAAGTAATCTTTTTGATGCATCTCTCCTAGCTTTTTGGCTTCCTTGGCTTGTAGGTATATCACTTAGATTTCTACCTCCATGTTCACTTGGGAGTCTATCCTCTCTCTGTGTTTTCATGTTACCTTCTTATAAGGATACTGGTCATTAGATTTAGGGCCTGCCCTAGTCAAGTGTGACCTCACGTCAACATAAAAGTAAAACAATAGAGGCCAAGCACCATACTTGCACCTTGATTCAATCACACTGTTCTACATGGTCACCATAACAATTGAATGACTAGCAAATATTTATTTTATATTGTATTGTATGGTCTGCATTTAACTGCTTTTAATAGATATAACTCCATAGCAAAATGATAAAAAAATATCTGTTATAACATATACTTTACACTCTGTGAAATTATTCATTATCTGAAATGTAAATGAATTGAGAATACGTATTACTTGTGAAACAGATTATGTTACCTGTCATGACAAACACTAAAAAAGTATTCTGTGGAGAAAACTACATGATTGCTTTTATAAAATTAACATGTAACAATCAAACATAATATTGCGGATTGAGAGACCACATTGTTAGATTTCATCAAATGTAAGCACAGTAAGAGAATTTAAAGCATATTTACATTAACATATTTTCAGTTTCAAATCTGCTCTTTAATAAATAATCATCAAACCATTGGCAAGGTCCCTGAAAAGTACTCCACACCCAGTAATTTTCACTTACCCTACACAAATGGAGCTTAACTGACTTTTTTCCCCCAGAGGCAATATATGACTTCAGTCTTATCTCTGAATTCTCCTCCTCCTTGTCCCCAGTTGGATATGTTACACTATGCATTTCTCTTCCATAAGACATTTAAAGTTTTCATTTTTCATAACCCAGAGTACTCAAGAACTCTGCCCCAGCAAGGAACAGAGCATTTTCTTTTCTGTGTCATTTTGCATGCTGTAACACCCTGCAAGTAGACTTTGGTCATCATTTCTACTCTGTGTAACAGATAAACCCAAAATTGCCTATGGACCTAAACCTTGTGCCTCATTGAGGTGATTGTTCATAATCAAGGATCCAGAGTCCTTCATTTTGTAGAGCTGAGTACAATTTTTTACAGTGTTAATGCCCAGTTTGACAGCATTTTTTGCAATTTGACAATTCCCAAGTTCAATGCCAGTGACAACAGGAAGTTAGTATTTAAGAATAAGAATCAAGTTTCAGTGAATCTCTTGGAGAGATTTAAGTAACTCTAAAGATATTTTCTATGTAAAACAAACAAAAAATCATATTCAGGAGATACAGGAAGAAGAAAACAGACCTATTGTTTTTTTTTTTTTCCTCCCCCTTACTATTGAACTAATAGCTTAGTTTTCAGAAAAGAGAAAAAAAAAAATAGAAAATGTGTAAACTTGGTTATTTTATTAGTACTATAAAAGAAGAGAAGCATAAACACAGTAAAAGTAAGGAGGTGCTTGTTGTGCAGGCATACACATTATACGCAGTGCCTGACACTGTGCAAGTGTGTACCTAAGTAAATAGGAAAAGAGATATACAAGCAGTGTTAGGATTGAGCTGCATTAGCAGATTGGGTTCAGGGACAGGTGCAGCACATGCCCATCAGAGGGCTCCTTCCTCCTTAAACTGCTGGCTGGCCTCCTTCTGCATATCCCTTTGGAATCACCAAGCTCCATTAGTGTTACTCAGAAAGGCAATGTTATTGTTCAAGGAAGAAGAGTGTTATTAGTCTGTTTCTTTTGCTTATAACAAAACACATGGAACTGGGTAATTTGTAAGAAAATGAAATTTATTGCTTACGGTTTTGGAGTCTGGGAAGTCCAAAGTCCAGGGACACATATGGTGAGGGTCTTGGTGGAGGCGAAAATGACCCAGGGGTCTCACATGGCAAAAAATGGCAGAGGAGAGAGAGAGTCTCACTGCTCTCCTTTTAAAGCCTTCAAAACCACACCCATAACCACCATTTTTAATCCATTCTCTATGGCATGGTCCTACAACCTAATCACCTCTACAAGGTCCTTCTTTTCAATTACCATAATAGATTTCTCACCCGCAACAGTTACAGTGAAGATTTAAGCTTCAATGTGATTTGGGGGTGAGGCATCCAATCTACAGCAAGAAAGCTTCCCCAAAGACCTTAGCAATCTACTAAAACAAAATCATTGAATAATTTATTTGCTTGATGAAAAGGAGAAGCAGGGAAAACACATATGTGTATTCATTGTACAGATTCCAAGAATATGAGGGAGAACACATCCAAAATTGAATTTGAATATTAATCTAGTATGGCCATAAATAAACTACCATATGGCCAAGAGAGCAATTTAGAATTACAAATAAAATTTTATTTGTGAAACACAAAACCATTGTGTCCAAAAAGTAAGAAGACAATTCATGGCTAAGGTCCTCACCAATGGCCTATTAACAAAGATTAGAAGTCAAATACAGAATACATTTTTATTTAGGCTAGCATTGCTGTAATAGTTGAATTTAAGTACTTCTATTTAAAATATCAATTACTAAAGTGCATATGGCTTATTTCATAGAATGGATTTGTTAGTATCATATAATCTCCTATTGTCCATATGAAATTCTCGGTTCATAGGTTTCTTAAAATATTGCATAAAGAGGTGTATGACTTGAATAACTGACTTTTGAATATAAGAATCTGTACATTGGTTGGTGGCTGGTTATGCTAGTTAAAAAAAATACTTAATAAAAGTTACCATGGGTCAGTTCTCACAATTGCACTGTCAATGTGTTCAAATATTCCCTTACTTGAAAAGTAATTTTGTCATAAATAGAAAGTGATATTGTAAGTTTCATACATTACACATTTTTAATGTTGGATTTCTTCAAGATACAAGGATAAGTGGGATCATACTTTCAGAAATATAGACATATACCCCTACATGATTATAACTATTCTAGTGATTGAGAATAAAAAATTATGCTCTAGGCTCTGTCTTGGAAAGACTTAAGAAAATACAATGAATTTTTTTCAGAGGTAGAGATGAAAGAAAATTAATTCTGATATTTTTAAAATTTATTTTTGGTATCCTGCTCTAAATTTTGGCAGTTATGTTCTAAAAACTGTTGCATTTAAGTGTTTATAACAAAAATTGCATGATTCAGTTGATTCATCAGTGGGGTGCATATGGGAAGTTCTAGCCCAGGGTTTTCCATATGATCACAATGAAGCAGAGGCTATAGCTGAAGCAGCTAGGGTCTGAACTGTCATTTTCTCTCTGAATGTTGTCTCCAGTAGGAGATGACTCATCAAGCTCAAGCCCATCCTGGGAAAATGCCTCCACCTATGACCAGTCAACGTGATCGTACAATCTCCCAGCTCTCTTGCCTCAATCTGAATGATTCTGAGAGTCCATCTGCAGCTTCATAGCTCCTTACGGGATCTCTTGAGTTCCTTGTTGCAGTTTCATGACAGAAGAAATTCTCTCTCTGCTCAGTCATACATCCTCAAGCCTTTGCAAGTGTTATTCCCTTAATAAACATCTACATGCAAATTTTCAGCTCAGAGACTCTTTCTAAAGTACCCAACTTAAAGGAAACTTAAAATTGGAAACAAACACCTATTGAGATAACACAGAGGAATATTGAGTTAGATTCCCATGAATTAGAGCTCTTACCCACTTTCAAATTTTATAACCAGTTTGAAAACACAAGTAATCAAAATGCACAGGCAAAAAAGGCTACCCACTAGACTACCAGAAAGTGAAGAAAATGAATGAAATACAACTCTATCGACAACCTAGATGAATGTCACAAGCATAATAGTAAGTAAAAGAAACAAAACACAATATAATATGTACAAATTTATGCCCTTTATGTATTCGCTTGAACAAAGGTAAAACTTAACTCTATGTTTCTAGTGAGTATACTGCTACTATGGTTTGAATGACGGTGTCTCCTTCAAAATTCTTTGTGAAACTTAACCCTCTATGCAACAGAATTAAGAGGAGTGACTTTTGAGAGATGATTAAGTCGTGAGGGCTCTGCCCTCATAGATGGGATTCGCACCCGTACAAAGGTTGGAGGAAGAGCTCTCTTGCCCTGCTGTCCATTTGGCCATGTGAAGACACAGCCTTTGTCTCCTCTGAAGAACGCAGCTACCAGGTACCATGTTGGAAGCAGAGAGACCAGCCTCTAACCATCTGAGACTTCCCAGCCTCAAGAACTGTGGGAAATATATTTCTATTCTTTATAATAATTTTTTTGTCTGGTTGCTGACTGAGAATTTCTTTTCTTTGTAAATTATTCAGTCTCGGGTATTTTGTTATAGAAGTTCAAACAGACTGAGACAGGTACTAACCTCTGGAAAAAAGAAATGCAAAGATGAGGAGAAAGTACAAAGAGCTATCTGGTGTACTATTTCATGACTGGGGATTTTGAGTGTTTAATTTGCACAAATTCATTGAGTTGTGTATTTATGTTTTGTACAATTTGTATTTGTTAAGAAGTAGAAATATTTTTTGGGCCGAGCCCGTGGCGCACTCGGGAGAGTGCAGCGCTGGAAGCGCACCGACGCTCCCGCGGTGGGTTCGGATCCTATATAGGCATGGCCAGTGCACTCACTGGCTGAGTACCGGTCACGAAAAGGACAAAAAAAAAAAAAAAAGAAGTAGAAATATTTTTAAAAAACAGTAGAATATCTGATGTGAACGTTAATCTTTAATGAAACTCTTTTTTAAAATATGTTTAACCACAACAATAACATCAAGCTTAAAGGATTTTACATGGAATTTCTCCACAATATTTAAGAAATAGCTAATGTGTATATCAAACAATTTCTCCCAGAAAATTGAGAAAAACAGAATTCTCACAAGAATGTATTATAAATATAATTTGACATGTATGAACATTAAATATAGACAGAAGGAAATATAATTGTATGTCAATATCACATTTAAACTTAAAACAGATGTCAAAATCTACCATAAAAATAAAAATTAGCCAAATTCAAACCAGAATTACAAATAATCACTCTCTCTCTCATATATATATGTATATGTTTACTTGCCATTTGTATATATGAATATGCATATGCATATCTATGCATATATACACATAACTAATGCTTTATGCCTAAGAAATGACATATATATGTATATAATATTGCATGTATATATAAGTAAATAAAAGCATATCAATGGAGACAGATTAGGGAGATCAGAAATAGACTTGGGCATGTATTAGAATTTGATAAATGATAGAGTTGTTAATGTCACTGAGATTTATTTGCAACTGCAAAACAATTAAATCTTTACTAGTATCTAGGGGAAAAAAAGGATTGTTATAATAGCAAAATACAATACTTAAAATCTTTAAAAGTTGTTATTCTAAGTGTGGAATCAGAATTTTTTTTTTTCTACAAAAGACCAGATAGTAGATCTTTCAGGTTTTAAGGACCAAGGGACAGAATTGATAATATAACGTACATCCTTATACAAGAGATCAAACAAGCTCCCATAACCAATTAAACACAAGTTTTTTGTAATACATATCTACTATCGAGAATAATGGGATTTCTTTTTTCTTTCCTTCCTTCCTTCCCTCCCTCTTTCTTTCCTTCTTTCTTTCTTTCTTTCTTTCTTTCTTTCTTTCTTTCTTTCTTTCTTTCTTTCTTTCTTTCTTTCTTTCTTTCTTTCTTTCTTTTCTTTCTTTCATCTGTGGGGTTCAAAATTTGTGTTACATAACAAAATCTGTTGCAAATATTTATCTGTTAATGTTAATCTTTGTTGAGATTTTACTTTCTTTTATGAAAATCTCTTCTCACAGAAATAGGTACTGCCAAATACTGGTATCAATTCACAAGCATATGTTTTTAATAGAGCATATTTATAAAATCCTATTAGATTATTCTCCTGATATTTGCCTTCTATCATGTCATTACATTGCAGATTAATCACTTTCAATTGAAGTTTCTAATGGAAGCACCTCAATTTTATAATTGAGTGTATATTGAAATATAGGAATTCTCTTTGAAGTTTCATTGAGGTCTCAAAAATGCTGCTGGAATGGAGTTCAAACTCAGAAATATATACACTGAAAAATTGTGTACAAATGTAGATTTTGCTTCTCGTTTTAACTTTTGACAGAGCACACAATGTATAAAGCAGCTTGACATTACTTGTGATCCAGACAATGTTAGTTATTGCCAAAAGACATTATAGCATATTTATGGCTCTTCTACAAGCACTGTTTTGTTCTTGATTTAATAAAGAAGCATAACCAAGTCCGCAGCTAAAGCTAATTTTCAAAGCAAAACATTGTTTTATAATGGTGGTTGATGGAGGTTTATCTTCAGAAAAAGTTTAATCTCTGCCACAGACTGTTTATGTCCTCCACAAATTCATACATTAAAACTTAATCTCCAGTGGGTTGCTCCTTGGAGGTTCATTCAGCCTTTGAGAGGTTATTAGGTTCTGAGGGTGGAGCCCTCATGAATGAATAACTACCCTTATAAAAGAGACCTCAAAGAGCCTCACTGCCACCTCAGTGTGGCCATGAGAGAGAAATGTCTGTGGACATGGATAGAAGATGGATGTCTATCAACCAGGAAGCAGGCCCTCACTAGATACCAAATCAGGGGTGCCTTGAACTTGGACTTCCCAGACTCCAGAACCATAAGACACAAATTGCTGTTGTTTATAAGCCACCCAGTCTATGGTATTTTTCTATAGCAGACCTGGCTGATTAAGACAATTTCTACCCTTAGCATGGAGCAAAATTAAAGTGATTATATTATCATTAGAAATATATTATGGCAGGTATTCAAATCCTGGATTATTTCAGAATTATCATTGGAACAAAGAAACTATATTACTTTTAAAATGAAAAGTCTCTGTTAACTGAATGATTTTAGTATATTTAATGGCTAATCTTATGTGCCAACTTAAGTGGGTTAAGGGATGCCCAAAGAGTTGTAAAACATTATTTCCAGATGTGTCTATAAGTATGTTCTGGAAGAGATTCACATTAGAATTGGAACACTGAGCAAAAGCAAATGGCCCTCACAAATGTGGGTGGACATCATCCAATCAGTGGAGGGCCAAGATAAAAGAAAAGGGAAGGGCAAATTTGCTCTCTCTTCTGAATCTGAGACATTCATCTTCTTGTGCCCTCAAACCTCCGAATATCAGGTTCCAAGCCTTTGGACTCTGGGACTTACAACAGCAACCCCCATATTTCTCAGGCCATCATCAGCTCCCTTGGTCTGCAGACCATCCAGCTAAAACAGAATTATACCTCCAGCCTTCCTGGTTCTTTAATTTGCTGATGATAAATCCATAATTACAAGAACCAATTCCCGTAATAAATCTTCTCATCTGTCTATATATATATCATATTGGTTCTGTTTCTTTGGAGAAACCTAATACACTGTATATGTAAATTACATTTTATTCAAAAATTTAATGTTGAGTCATCAAGGGCAATAACATTACTACTTTTAAGAGATTTTATTTTGGCAATAGTATCAGCAGAGGGGAAAAAATGTATTCTGAATGAACTTTATTTTTTTGAGCCTACTTAAGAGTACAATTTCCAATTATTCAAAAGCATTGAAAGGCAGGGAGAAAAACAATATTACCAAAGGAACTGAATTGCTTGGAACTGAATTGCTTTTATTTATTTTATTTATTTTATTATTTTCGGCTGTAAGGAAGTAGTATTACCTTAGGTAACATATTTTTTAAAAAAGCAATAAGATGACTATTGCACTTGTTTAGCTAACTATCGTAGCTTTGTGGGTCTTTGAATTAAGTTACTATGTTTGAGTAAAATAACTTTGTATAAAATTTTGTTATAAATATTTAATACCACCATACATAATATTTTCTAGACTTTTTGTTTTTACTGAAAATATCTGTATTTTCTCTCCTATCATATCTCCTCTAGATTAATCACAAATCTATATCTTAGTACTAATAGTAAATGTATTGTTACTTTATTATTCATTGTGCTATTTGGTATTTGTATTTATATTTTTGCTGTACTAGATCTCTATATCTATGTTTTTCATACTATTATTATTATTTTGGGAGGAAGGTAGGGTGAAGAAGGGATGTAGGTTCAGGGATATTTTGGTGCAGAGTTTCTTAACACATTAGCATCTTCTTAAATATCAAGTTTCCTCTCTTGTTTTATTTTACTTTATTATTTCCACCTAACCCTCATTCATTTTCCAATTATCCCATAACTGATATTTTTATATATTTAATACTCATTCTTAGATATGGGTGCATCCTAGAATAAATATATAAAATAATTGATGCATTGTTTAATAAAAATAAATAGTATTATGTTGTAGGTCTTGTCTTTGTTTTTATTGGATTCTATGTGTTTAGTGTATCTTTTTTCTTGTATTTAAATATAGTGTGTTAATTCTGAGTGCTTCATTGTAGTCCATCATATGTGCACACCATATTCATTCATTTTCTTATTGATAAATTCCTAGAATTCTACAACTAATATGTTGCTGTGAATATCCATGTGCCTATTCCATTATGAACCCTCGTGTAATATGTTCAGAAATAAGTGCTTGAGTCCATTTCCAGGTTTTAGAATATTTGCATATCTAACTTCAATAAAAGCTACCATAAAGCTTCCCAGAATGGCTGAGCAAGTTTACAGTCCCACACCAAGAGCAAAACTGTCCCTGTTTTTACTTATCCTCACCAACATTTGGTTGTATCTTATTTTCAAATTTTGCCAATAAAACATTTGTAAATTTTAATCTTATATTTATTATCATTTTAATATTGTTCTGTCATTCAAATGGCATCATAAATCAGTGAAGGATTAATTGTTTCAAATTACATAGATATTTATAGACAAAGGAAACACACTGGTCACAGACTGAGAGAAGCTTTTTGCAATGTCTGACATTGGCAAGAGATTGATTCTGACAAATATCTCTCCTTTGACCAAAACATTAGTCTGTCTTCTCTGAGTTCTCTGCTTGAGCAGGACTGGACTTACGCTTCCTTCTCTGTTCTTGCAGAATAGTTTGAGCAAGAATCCTACTAATTCAGTTTAGCAATATCTCCCAGCCGTCTTATCTGACCACGCTCCATATCTAATTACGCTGACAAGCCTTCAGCAATAATGCTATCAAATCAGTTTAGGCAGGAACCCCTTGTCCTTGGTGTTTTAACTTAGTAACTTTCCGTCCATTGACCCCCACCCTGCTCCTTTTTTATAAATATCCACTTGTCCTTGTTGGAGTATGAGTTGATTCTAATCTCTCACTCCCACTGCAAGAACACATTGCAGTGGTCTCTGTACCTACCATCATAGTCCCCTTGAATAAAATCTGCCTTACCATGTTTAACAAATGTTATGAATAATTATTTTATGTAACAATACCCAATACCTAATAAGAACTTAAAATCAATAAAAAATAAATGTGAATCCAATAAAAGATCAGAAAAGAATACATATAGGTAATTGTTGGAAAGATAAATCTGAATAGATAAACACTATACAAACATATGCTCAACTTCACTAGTAGATAGAAAAATGCAAATTACAGCCAAAAAATAAAACCCAATTTGTTTGTTGCAAGATAGAGTTCTCATTCCATTAAATTAATAACATAATTTAGAATACCAATAATATATAATAATATTAATATAAATTCTTCATTTTTATGCAAAAATGTCATCTAAATCTAGAAATAGTAATTCTCAAGATTTCTACTCTTGGCATGATAATCCAAGATTAACTTTTAAATTGATTATTATTGTCTAATTAAGAATTAACATCTAGCTCTGTGCTTTTTTCCCCTTCTACTATGCTATCCATAAATCTTGTCTTATGTACATCAAAGATATTCAGAGATGTACATATGACAAGTACATCAAAGGAGTTTGAATATCTAGGTGCACTGAGAAGCACACAGAGGTACTTTTCAAAGACACTTAATTTGAAAAGAGTGTATCAAAAAGCATAATACTGATTACGCTTATTTACATTCCATCTGAGCATTTTTCCCCCTCATTGTCATCAAATTAGTCTATGACAGTTGACATCTGATTCAGCAGCTTTTTCAGTTACTGTTATTATCTGCACGCTGTGATCATGGCACTCAGATTTAGGATTTGTAAAGTCTGACAATAAAACACTGTCAGAGTATGCTTTTAGGGGAATTTTTTATGTTTTTTCACTTAAAAACTAACATTTAGTTATGGGAGAAAACATCAGACATTATAGGAACCAATTAATAGTTGATTTCATATTATCCTAACAATGTTTTTTGGTATACTGAGGCAGGGCACTATTAAATATTACCAAACTTAGGTAGGAAGCCTTGATTATGTGGAATGCAGCATTCAATTTAATGAGAATAGGTCTGATGCTACCCTCAACTTGAACCAGCAGGGTATGTCACATCATGCTTGACATCTCTGCTTATCTGAGTCATCTGAAAAATTCGAGACCTCAGGCATTCATCCTGGCCTGTCATCACTGTGCCATTCTCTGCATCCCCCTCATTGGGCAAATTACCACCCCCTTTACCTTTGTACACAAATCATTTTACAGTGTCTCCTACAAATTATTTTCTAATATCTAAAAACATGCTCAACCGCAACTCCGAAAATTCCCTTGATTTCCTTGTTTTTCTTAAAAGCTCACTGTCCTCTGAGAATTTTATTCTTCATAAAGGCTATCTATTATGGATTCAGCTGTGTACTCCCCAAGTTTAATGTGTTGGAGGCTTGGTCCCCACTGTGGTGGTATAAAGAGGATAGGAAATTCTATAATGATAAATGAAAGGTAGGTCCCTGAAGAGGTGATTAGATTGTAAGGACCACGAGCTAGTATATGTAGTAATAAGTTGACAGTTTAATGGAGGTAATGGGCATGGTTTTGAGGGCTTTGAAAGGAGGAGAGAGTAATTAGCTCTCTCTGTGCTCCACCATATTTGCCATGTGATACCCTGAGTTGCTGTAGTAACCACCAGGACAAAGCGCTCACCAAATGTGCTCTCTGGACTTTGGACTTCCCAGTCTCTCAAAGCACAAGCAATAAACATTGTTTCTTTGCAGATTACCCAGTTTCAGATATTTCTGTTATAAGCAACAAAAATGTACTAATGCACCATCCGAGCGATTTTTTTTAAACCAAATACAGCAAATTCTCATTGTAGAAAGATCGTGATTTCTTAGAAATATCTATTATCATAATTACTCGATATTAGCTCATTGTATGATCAATTTTTAAGCATGATAAACGTATGAGGTACCTATTTTGTAACATGAAATCTCATGACATAGACGTTTGTTACTTTTTCAGTACTAATGACTTATGTACACTTATAACCAGTTGATATTTTCAACATTTTTATCTGTACGGTTATGTGTGACTTTTATTGAAAATGTTGCTATTGCTGTTACAATTGATTTCTATTTAAAAAATATATTTTAATCTTAATTTATCAGAAAGGAAAATCAAAATGAATTTTAAATACCTACAAATGTTGAAACTTACTTCAAGTTTATTTAACAGAAGGACAATGGAAAAGGCAGAAGAAAGTGTGATGAAATGTGAAGAAGGCACAGAACAAGAGAGATGGGGGCAGAATCGTGCTCCCGCATTACACCCCTCAGTAGTCCAGGATTTTCTGACAATCCGTTTGGACTGATGATGGGGACACCCAATCCAATTAAGCAGGAAAATGACTTCTATATATGATCACCCTCATGTTGCCCTTGGAGCGTCTTCAAGGACTGGTGGATTTTGTGAGGGTCTTTTGATTTGTTTGTTTTGTTTTACTTTTTTCAGTTCTGTCCTATTTTTTTTTTTTTTTTTTTTTTTTGCTTTAGAGAGATATTGTCTTTTTATATTGTTGCTTTGTGACATCTGAAAATAGATTTACGGCACAGAGAAAACAAATGTATAGCTCTGAGAGGAATATCAAAGGCTTAAAAAGGTTACAGACAATGTTTGCTATCAGGGGGCAATGGAAATATTGGAAGAAACACTGTGGTCTCTCTTTGTGAAGCAAAGACAAGGTATCTGCTCTGAGCCAGGTGCTTCGATGATGGAAGGGGAGATGCCCTGATCTAATTAATGTAAGCTGCAGCTGGAGTCTGCCCCACAGACGTAGCAGCAGGACAAACAGCAGCAAGTCTTCGGCTTTCTTGGCAGCACTTGTTTCCTGGACAAAATTCTTTCTCTTGTATCTTGGATTTAAAGCCGAGAGTCAGGCAGAAGGGATGACTTCATCTTTTTCTGTTTCAGACTAATCTAGCCACATCTTCCATTTCCTTACCCTTATTTCCCGTGCAAAACACCTCCTATATCCTTTGCAACACCCTCAATGATTTTCTGTTTTGTTTAAGGCAGCGAAAATGTTTTGCTGTTTCCTTAGGCAGAAAGAATAAAGTTAGAAAAAAATATATATTTTCTTGTTATTATGCGCACCTTATTTAAGGGTCTGAGTGAGTTCTCTAAGAGAGAGAAAATGCCATATTAGGGAATGGTATAAAGTCTGTTAAATTCAATTCTAAATCTCATATATCCTCACTGTCTGAAATAGGCCAAAAGAATGCCAAGGGACTTTTACCCTAAAAAAATAACACAGGAGCCATCAACAGAGGGTATGGGCAGGTTGGTTTCATTCAGTGGTATTTATGGCCTCCAGTTCTGATTCCTCCGGTAGACAAAGGTACCTTTAGATGTTTAAAATCTCCTTCAGGTGCTCACCATGAAACTGAGTCATGGCACTTACCTGCCTGACCCTGCAAATGGCAGCTTTTTGGGGTCTATTCTTAAAGTGCAAATGCAGCAACATTTTCCTGCATTCTCTTTCGAGGTTGACCTAACTTCCTCTACTGCAGCTACACTGAGGAGCTTTGGACTAGCTAATTTTACATAAAGACTCTCCAGCCGCCCACTGTTCTTTCAAACTAGGTCACAATCAATCATTTTGAAGGTTAAATTCCTTGGAATTACTTAGATGAGGCTGAAACAAATGCAGCTATTCTTTTTTTTCCCCCTGCATTGAAATTAATTTACACTGAGACCTAACTACATAAGCTATGCTAAAATAATTTTTATGACGTACACCATCTAATATTTCTAGAGCTCTGTTTTAACTTCTCATATTGCTATTCCACAGACAGAGCTGGAATAGAAACTCACCTGTGTAGATATAATTAATATGTATGGTCCTTGTTCGTAGCTTTAGCCCTTGGATATGTCTTTCTTCCACTGTCTTACTTTCCGCAAAATAATGAGACCACAGTCATGACCGCTATACACTGCATCTTTCTCCCAGTAATCTATATCTGTTGAATAGCTACTTGAGCCAGGTGAAAACCATGGTGAGAAAAAAGGAAGTATCGAAAGCCACTTTGAAGAAGAATCTGATAAATACACATAGCATTATGTACTCAGTTTCTCTGTAGTGGTGTTTGTTAGGGGGGAAAAGAAGCAAAGAATTTAGTTATTTTAGCATAAATGTAGTACGTTTTAAAAATATAAATGTGTGTTATTTTGTTTTAGTAACTATTGTCTTTGTTACTGTTACTAATATGCTGTAAACAGTTAAGACAATTCATTGATAAATTTTTATACAGAATCATAAGAATGATAAAAATATCAAATACACTGATAAAGTTGGCCAAAACAAGAAAGTATAAAAGATTACAAGTTTCTCTATTATTTACTATTAATTATAAGGCAAAAAAGCAAAATTATCATCTGGAAATGTTCCTAATTTATGCTTATAAAACAATTAAAATATTACTAGAAACAAAAATCTAAATGGTGCTATAGTTTATTTGAATTATTACCAAAGTAGAATATTTGGTTTCTTTATTTAGTGACTAACAGCTAAATAAAACTCCATAAACCAGAATTTTCAACTACCATAACGACTGGACAGTTAAATATTTTCCAAGCAGATTTGTATAAAATCATCTCATAATATTTTATGCTATGTTCTATGTAAACCTTACAATGTAAACTTCTTTATTATAATTTAAATATAGAATCACTATAGTGTCTATTTCATTGCTTAATACATTTTAAGGTACATGATGTTTTTTGGTGTAAGAACTTAACAATTATTTTCAAAATAGTTAAGCTTTACACAAGGACATAGATACAGTTTCTGCCCATACTCTATCATCATACAACACCCCAAGAAAAATGATAAATTACACTTGCCTAGTGTTGTTGCATTCTTTTCTAATTTCTGATTTCCCTTCTATTTTACAAGTGTTTTTCCTACACTGAGATCTTGCTTTACATGAGATATTTTAATAGAATCATTATATTTGAAGATGAACAGCTAAAATAACTAGGAAAATGAATGGGAAACAATGAAATGTGAATAAACTTGACATATAATAAGAAAATAGAGGAGAAAAAGGAAAGTCATGTGTATGTGTTTGTGTACGTGAGTGTTTGATCATTTGATTTTGAGACAGAGGCTACTGCATTGTCTTTCAATGCCAGTATTCTACATTTCATCATATTTACTCTATGTGTTTGCATTGATGGTCTTGTTTAATATACAAGGTTACATAATACTATCCTTTGTGCAGCTACATTAAGGATAAAGTAGAAGCAAGACAAGTTATAGCTAAAATTTCAACTTCTATCACTTAAGTGTTTCCAATCACTAGCAGAGATTCAAAAAGAACATATCAGGGCACCCGAGAACTCTGAGAATGGAATTAAATAAATTAAAACAAAGTGAGCCAATATATCCCTAACTTTCCAATTCAGAAGTAAATGATAAATTCATAGCTGTTGGGTGAAGAGGATATTTCAGTTTGTGTCCCCAAAATAAAAATTAAGCTTTATTTGCATATCTAAAACTGAGACAAGCAATCTCATTAACATATTTAAGGAAAAAGTGTGTAAAAAAAAAATCGTTAGTGTAGTTCTTAAGTAAAGGAGAGGCAGGTTAAAAACATAGTCCTCGAATTTCTTGACCCTTTTTTCATAACATAACATATACTGATAGATATATTCCTATAAGGGAGTCACTTTAACAAGATTATTTCCTTTCCTATAATTAAATGAGTGTTCCCTGTCAAAGATGAATCAAAGATTAGTTAAAGCATTCGAAACAGATTTTATTCAGTGATTCTCATGCTCATAGGGAAAAGAGTCCATGTCAACTGAATTCAGCTTCACTGAAACTAAAGGCAGGAGAATTTTTAAAGTTTGGGATGTGCTAGGAAAAAGACACGAGGAGTGAAAGGGGGGTTTGCTAGCCAAGTGATCTGTCCATCTGGGTTTGCTAAGTGGTGCTTATTCAGAGGAAAAACAGTCTTTTCTCTTTTTATCCCAGGAGGCACTGTTGTAAGAGTGAGCAGGAAACCCACTGAAGTTAGGCCCTTATCCTTTCCCTGGAACCAGAGAGGGATATTTTCTCTCTGAATGTTGGCATTTCAAAGTGCAGTTCTTCACAGGTCCTTGAGGAAACCATTCTGCGTAGCAGATTTACATCTCACAGGGTAAAGGATTTATAATTGCAAACTTTCTGAAGTAACTGCTCTAAGGAGGAATTCAGGGACCTATCTGCCTATCACCAAATTTTGGCTGGAATGAACAATAAATTCTTTACAATAAATAAATTGGTGGCAGAGAGCTGTGTTAGCCAAGCATTTTAAGGGAGATTGAGGTCATCCTAGCGACATGACCTTCAGCAGTTAAAAGCCATTCTAGAATTTTTTCAAGTCTGTTAGTGTAAGGATTCGATTGAAGTCATGTGCATAGTGTTCTGCAGTTCTCGGCACTGAGCAATGTTCTGATTTTTTTTAGTTTAGATTCCAATGTATATTAGTTTGGGAAGATAATGTGCTAAACCAATGGGTTTAAACATTCACTTGAAGACTAAATAGGGTTGCATCTCAAGTCACTTTAGGCTCAGTAGATGAAGATAGTGCCACACACCAAAACTGGACAAAATGTGGCTCAATCACCCTGACCTCCAGCTGTAGGTGTTGAGATTGACCTGTTTCCAAGGACCACAAATTATCTGCACTCTCTTGTCCCTTAGCATCTTGATCCAGACAGAGCATTTTTTATGTTAACATAAATTAAAGTAAAAAAAAAATAAAGGAAAGAGGGAAGAAAACAAGCAAGGGAAGGAGTAATAGAGGTATAAAGAGGAAAGGAGAAATACAAAAATTTAAATATTTTATATAAATAGAAATAAAGTTTCAAAAGATTTGAGCACTGTAAATGTGCTTTGTTAAAACTAGGGCAAAAAAATTTGTAAGGAAGACTTCCATGAAACATGAGTAAAAATTAATGAAGACAGGACAGGTTGAAATGAAAAGAAAACAAAACAAGATAAAAATAGAAATGAATAAGATGATAATGAATTGCATAAAGAAACAAAAAAATGCAAAATTAATATTATAGACAATAAAGAAGAGAATTTACAATGCAAACAACATAGTAATGTGGAAGGCAAATCTGAAAAGCAAACCTAAATTTGCAAAAATGAGGAATTAGAGATAAAATATTTAGACCTAATAACCATCAACAAATCTGCTATGACCAGGTCAGTTAAATTATGGTGCCTTGGGAAACCTGAGCTAGATCAGGGGGAACATCTCCCTGTCCTGGAAAATGTTATCATAAGACCATTTCTACTTAGAAGCAGATGTAATGGCACCAGAAAGCCATAGAATAAGCAAGATTGCTTCTTGTAACCTTTAATCTAGATCCCTGCATGGAGGATGTAATCTATTAACATCCCCAAATCTATGCGTCATGTGCAATCCATAGAAAATCTGATGAAGTGATTTGAAAGTCTATCCTTTGCCCTCTCTTTGATTTTCCCCCTTTCTTGTGATTATAAAATGCTAAGCTCTGCTGGCCCTCTTCGAAATGCATTTCTCAGGGCAACCGGACCTATGTGTCTCCCCGGTTGCAATAGTCTCACTGGCTCAATAAATCTGATGCTTTTATGTTCAGTCTCAGTTTCTTTTATGTTAACATCCCATGTGACATGTTAGAAAATGACAACTTTGCTTAATATATATATATATATATATGAAAAAGTAAACAGGATTAAAAAAGAGAAAATGGGAAAACAAATTTCTGAGCTTGGAAATGCAATAAAACACATAAATATGTGTTTTGGAGGGGATTATAACCTTTCAGAAAAGACCAATAAAAATAAACCCATTTCTCAGGAATGCCAGGAAAGGGAGGACAATCAGTTGATACAATACATTGTACCCTAAAATCCTAAGTTCTCTATAGCTATTTATTTTATTTTCTTTAGAAAATAGCCTCATTTTATTTTTTCTTTTTATTTATGATGGTAGGGGTTGTGTTTCTTAATTCAGTTTGAGTAACAATGGAAAAGGTGGGTGAGAGACAGCATTTGTGACAATAAGGGGTACAATTGCTGTATGTATGGACTTTCTTTTAATCCCACTATTTCCCATTCCATTTTTTAGCTTAATACTTAGGTAGTGTTCTGTCATATTGCTTTGCTTTTTTCCTCAGATGCAGACCCCATATATTTTTGGTTTGGTGATGACTTTCTTCGATTTTAACCATCAACAGGCTTTCATTTAATTTTTCTCTCCTAGAAATGTGTTGAACTTTCTTAACTAAGGATTTAGTTCTATCATTTTAATGAGGTCTTGCAAGGAAATTAAAGAAATGCTAAATGCTTAGCTGATTATCTCTAGATTTTCTCATATTTTTAACCAAAATATAGCACTCTTAAATTTAATTGAGGAACAAATGTTAAGTAATATAAATGTTTATAATATAGTAGGAAAAATAAGAGTGTCAGGAAAGTAGAATATGATGGAGAAAAGTATAAGGGTGCTAATTGCTTGATCCAACAATGCTAGTCAGGACATGTTTAAAGTTGTGTGAACAAGTAATAGACTTTAAAGTATATACAGGGAAAAAATCTTCTTTGCTCTCTCTCTCTCTCTCTTTCTCTTGTTTTTTGTTTTATTCTTTTTCTTTTTGCATATCCTCTGAACAAAGGCACTAACAGTTTTCTTGCTCTGGACTATCTTTTCAAAAATATTTGTGTAACAAGCAGTTTTGGAAGGGAGAGATAGTGTGTCTGCATAGATTTTACTCTTTAGGATAGTAAAGACAGTGACTCTCACCAGGACAAAGAATGGGCAGGTTTGTTAGTAGCTCCTTACATAAAATGGGGCTGCCTCATCTTAGAGCTCTTCTCCTGTATAGCACCTAACTGCATGTGAGGGCATCATCTGACCCTTATCAAGGTGTGCTGTAGGAATTCAGGCTCAGGAAATGAACACAAATAATGAGTCTCTGGAGTCTCTGGCTACTGCTATTACAACTACTAATCGTTTTTTGGTGGGTTTTTTTGTTTGTTTTTTTTTTTTTTTTTGGTCTCTGGCAAAGTTATCTATGAAATTGTTGCAGGAAAACTTATTACTTTGCAAGGAAGCTAAAATCTCAGACTCTTCACAGTTTTTAAGAACATGTTATTTAATGATACAAAAATCATTCACACTATTAAATCACTTGTTAAGAATTTTAAAGTGCTGGCAGGAAGGCATAGGTAGTAATCTAAACTATGTCCCTAAAGAATAGTAAACAAATAATGTCTTAAATCTATAAATCAACACATAATATTGTAATCATGTTATATAGAATTAGGGATGTAACCAAAGAAACACAAAAGGAAGAAATGTTAAAAAAATGTTGGCCGACGGGAAATCTTGGAATAGAAAAATAAGACAGAACATTGTAGTTTCTCTTTTGAAGATTTTTCGCCATGTTCATGAATTATATAACAATTAAAAATAAAAATACAATTCTTTAAGTATCCTGGTATACTAATTTAAAAGTACTTACTTAAAAGGAAAAATAAAACTACTATGATGTAGAATTTTTTCCTCTGTTTTACCAAGTGCCAGAAAGTAATTGGAGTAACATATGCAGAGCTGAAGAAAAAGTATGAGGTTACCTCAAAAAGTTTGTAGAATCGTATTAAAAGATAAAACAATCTCTTCATGAACTTTTTTGATGTATCCACATATGTGGCCCAAGAATATATAATTAGGACTTTTTTTTTTTTTCTTTCGTGAGTTGGAGCAACAGAAAACCATTCTCAGATATGAAGAACTTTGTAGATACACCACATATGTAGCTTTCATAAAAGTATTTCTTGGATACACAGTAAACTAAAGAAAAGTTAACCAAAACAAAAACATTTTTAAGGATGAGTAAGTTGTAGTGTAGAATTTGTGATAGATTACCATAGGAGATATCAATATACGCAATTTGCAATGTGTTCCCAAAGATTCCTTTGGACAATCATTTAGCTAGAAAACTATTTATTAGAAAACTAGACATTCAAATTATCATGTAAAGTACAGGAGAGAAAATATTTCTCATTCATGACTAGGTTCATGACTAAGGTTCTAATAATGAAACACAGATTAACAAAGAAAAGCATACAAATTTATTTAATAAAAGTGTCATATGACATGAAAGCCTTCAGAAATGAATACCCAAAGAAATAGGGAAAACAGTATTTCTTTTATTTAAAACTTTCTATTTGGGATAATTTTACACTTACAGAAATGTTCCAAATAGTACAATGGTACAAAGAATTCTGGAATATATTCTTCACCCAGATTCCCACATGTTAATGCAGTTAACATTTTACCATATTTGCGTTATTTCCCTTTATCCCCTTTCTACATCTACATCTGCAGCTGTATCTATATGTCTCCAGATGTGAGTTTACATATTATCTCTATATTTTTTCTCCTAAAAACAGGGACATTCTCTTATATAAATACAGTAAAATTATCAAAATTATGTAGTTAACTATTATTTAATCTCTCTTTCAAATTTTATGGACAGTCATGCAGAAATGTATTTGCAGGACGAATGGGTATGATCTAGTGGTAATAAACTAAGGGGAACTTAGTGAGGCCTATTTGTTCAGATTCTTCTTGGTGTCTCTGTGTCTTCAAGGATCAAGATGTTCATTTCCTCCGGGTGTAGACCTCTTTCACCTCTGGAATAAAAGTTTTATGATCTACTGTGGAGGAAGGGCAGAGAATTATTTTATGACCTGCTTAGGAGGAGAAGGGTAGAGGAAGGTCAGAGAGTGACCTTCCTGCTTCTGCTTTTCTTGCTTCTGCTGTTTGCTCAAATGTCAAGGTGCCATTTTGGGGGGTAGCATGTCTTGAACCCCATCAAAAGAAAAGGAAATGGTGAGATTGTTCTTTCATGAAGGTATGTGAATTAAATCTTAATAAGACAAATTTTTGTGATTTCACATTCCTTTGTATACAAATAGAGGAATATGGAAAATTTCTCTTCAACATGTTTAAAATACAGTGAGAAATCTAAGTAAATAAAATGACTCTGTTTTAAAGCAAAATTATGTCTTATTAATTGCTAAAAATTAACAACTCAAAACATTAAAGTGGTTAAATTAAGGTGGCATAACTAAATGTTCTGTACACCTCCTTTCAACATCTTTGTATTTTCAATATTGAAAGCATCATATTTGCACCAATTTAGTTAAAAATGTTACAACAAATAAACATGAGGGCTTTCTAAAATTAATTTTCTTATGGCTCATACTAGGTTAACTCAAGTCCTTAGGTCTTAAGTATCCCTGTATCTGGCAATATTGACTATCTGGATGTTTTACATGGAAGTCGTTCACATAGACCACCACAAATCTTAAAACACCCCATACCTATTTTAATGTCTTAGAGTTAAAGACAAAATAGCTGTTGTAAAGTACTTTTCAAGAGAAGAGTTTAGATGGTAAATAAAATTCATATGGAGGGATGGTGTATAAGCTGCACATAGGAAACATTTCAATTGCAGAAAAAGAGCAAAAAAACAATTCTTTTTCTCTCCACTTTACTTTCAAAGTTCACCGAAAAGAAAATTGAGTTATTCATGTCTCCAATCTCTTTGAACTTGGTAGAAAAATAAAGCATGATTTATTAAATTTGATTTGTGGCAATATTTACAATGATGATTATGCTCTAGGACACAGACTTACATTTGTGGAAATCTTACATTTATAAAAATTTTACAGAACATTTTGCTTGGGGGGGCAATAAATCATATCTTGTCCTTTATTGAACAGTTTGTATTTATAAATTAGGTCACATACACGAGAAAATCTTTTGCAAAATTATTTTTCTATTTGGATCTCAGCGATTATTGTGTGGCAGAAGCAATAAGTGAGAGAATAAACTCTTCACATGTCGTCATGCCTTAATTAATTCCCTCAGGACTGTTGATCTCCTTACCAAGTTACTCTGCTAAAATCAGATGTTCTATATCCCTTACATAGTTCTAAAAAAACCTGATAGAATTAATGTTTTTTTCCTAAGTACATTATGGAAATACCAAGGCATTCAAGATATATATTCAAGGTACATAGGTATATATTTATGCATTTTTTTTAGATTGTTGATGTAAATTTTTGTGGTACCATTATGATTATACTCATTCATGAGGAACTAAATCTTCCACATCTTGTGTTATGACTGCATATAAACACTTTTTAAATAGAGATGCTATACAAAAATATTAAACATTGTGTATAGCAAGTTTTAAAACAAAATGCTACTTTTAATAACTTCTCTTCAAAGCCAGAAATCATATGCTCAGAATTTAAGGAACTGGTGCTCACTGTAGAATTTTTATTATTCTGTTGTCTATTTGTAGATACTAATAACACCATATGGTCCATTGATGCTAACATCTGTCACCTAGCCAAATATTGATTAAATCTCTTGGAAATATATGAGGAACATGGGGAGTTAAAGGAGATTTGATTACACATTTATACATGTTTGATTTAAAATCATTCTTTAATCTAGTAAAATTTAAATAAGATAAATTTTGAAAGAGATTTTTTTTTTCTCACTGGAGAAAGTATGTCTCACTCTCGCATTTATATACTGTACTAAATTTCTTCACAATTTAGACATATGCAAAACACACAATTTTATTTAGTCTATTTAAATATTTTGATACATTGAAATATAATTTTGTTACTCTTTATGCTTGATAATTTTATTGATAGCAAAGAAGATGATTTGCCATACAAGGAAAGATTTCTTGCATAAAGCCTTGAACTGGTGTCAGGATTTATTTAAAGTGTTCCAATTACCATTAATTTTCAAGTAAACGTTGCTGGTTTATAGATGCTCTCAGTTTATGTCACATGAAATTGTTGTATATATTATAATTCATGGGTCTGCTCACCAAAGTAATATTTTTATGTTTTCCAATAATCTGAAAAATAAGACAAAAGTATTCAAGTGATGTAATGCCCAATTACCAGTTTGAAAAGCAAAAACAACTAGCTGTAAGTTACTAAACTTGGTAAAGCCTAAATTGATGGAATTCATGCCTAATAATGCCTGTTAATATAACATTTAGTTACTATTGTGGGATTTTTGTTGGTATTGCCTGAAAAAAATGAGAAAAGTAAATTATTAGATGTTTTTCTGCCTATAAATCCAACTTCTAATTATTAGCAGATATATCATAAATATTTGTCCTTGCTATTATATTGTGAATTTTAGTGGTAAAATATAAACGTTACAGTTTTTAAAGCTATATATATATGTATATATTGCATTTATGGAAATTCATGGCCTGCATTTGACATTGGGGAAAAATATGTCTTTAATTAACTTTCAGGGTATTATTGGTTCTTAATTAACAGTGATAGAAAAAAAAATCCACCTAAATATAATTTATAAAGAGAATACAAACACGATTGTAATTAGCAAGTAGTTTTTAAAAACATGTGAACAATACCCTTAAAGATAGTTGATTGGAAACTTAGAAGTTATGGTAATTTGAAGGAAATATTTGAGATAATTTCTTAATACGGAAAGGATGAATATGCTAACACTTTTAGAAATATATTAGCTATCAAATTATCATATGTTTTAGAGGTGGGGAAATGGGCAATACGATGTGTTCTGAGATTGGGAACACAATTTTATTATTTTTGTTAGATATTGGGAAAGTTGATATGCTTTCTTTTGACTCCAAATCTCTCACTTCCCATATGTCTCTAAGTATTCTCTGTGTAAAACATTAAAAGACAATGATTTTTGCTAACTTAATTTTGGAAGATAGATATTAAAGCCCTCATGGTAAAATATTGGTATCTAGAAAAAAAAAAAAGCTATCATGTTCATAACTACTCCAAACTCTATTTTTTTCTGTGTCTTTACAATTACAATAAATATTGCCTTACTTAAAAGACAACTTCTCCAGTGAAATATTTTATTGTGGTTTTTACTTTATTTTTCTTTATGATAAATAGTATATTGAGATTGCTTGCAAACAGCATAGCTCTCATAATTTAATTACCAAATCAAAATTTGTTGCAGTTAATATTATATTAATATTGAAAATATGAATCTGACCTGTGCTCTAACAAACTGTTTAGTTAAATCTGTATCATGAAAATTTGGTTAATATAGTTTTTCATAATCAAAAATTTTTGGAATACATATTTGAATAGTATTTAATATACTCATATAATTTATGTATTTCTCACACAGAAGTATATAATTTGTATTTCCAGGTTCAAGTTTAATTTGCATTTAATTTACCACACATGAACGAAGCACCATACTTAAAACACTTAAATAAATCAATAGCTTTAAAGATAAATAAAGAAATTAAGTTTTATTTGACTTTTTAAATGCTTATCTAGGCTTATGGAAATAACAAATATAAAGCTGAAAGCTATTATTAGAATCATGATCCTGATACTGTTAGAAAATTTTCTGTACCCTAGAATACAGATGTCACTTAAAATCCTTGTGATATTTATTGAAAACTTAGTCTCTGCTAAAAAAGTAACTGTAGGATTTTTGTTGCAAAAAATAAAATAAAATAAAATAATTAATTGAAACTTAAGTAGTTAAAAAACTTGTATAAAATTTAGCCTATAGGGCAAATGTTTTAATGATAATTGAGTATATTTAAAACTTGTCTATACTTTGAGATTGTCTTCATACTCTTGCCAATTCATGCACAAGCTGTGGTGACTCTTGATAAAACATGGAAGATAATTGTCAAGAATATGACATCATTTTGATGTCTCACTGCTGACAGCTTTCAAGCCTCACCAACCACCCTTGCTCTTTTGTCCCACATCTAGTAAAATTAATAAAAAAATTCCGGATGCTACCTGTTTTGGCACTGGAAAGAAATTCAAACAATGTAATCCCTGCATTGTATGAGGAAATCCTCATCCCCTCCCCAGCTCCTAATCACAAAACAGCCAGCCAAGCCAATTCTTTTTGCCTGTTCTTTCAAGCCAGTTTCATACCTGCTAGGGAACCTGCCCTGCTCTTCCCAGAAAGCCTCATGATGTGTGCAATAAACCTTTTCATACCCTCTTGGTACATATGTGGCATCCTCAGTCTTGACGATCTGAACTAAATTTTGGCTGAGGCTTTATATTGCTATTGTGGATTGACAGTAACATTAACTTTCAGAATTTATGTGAGGCAATTGTAAAACTGAAGCAGTATTAAAAAATAAAATTATATAAACTCACATTTAGGTGATATTAACTACAAAGGTAATAGATATTAAAAATTCATCACTTCCTAATAATTTATTACATTTTGTTATTACCTAAACTTTTGAGATTATTTGTCTGTTGTATCTATACTGCTGAAATATTATAAAATGTTTTGGTGCTGAGCATGATTTCCCAACTCCAAGATCAAAGATATTTTGGTACCTTGAAAATCAGCCAAATTGGGAAGATACCACAAGGAAAATTGGCAAATGGTACAAATCACAGCTTAATTTTTTATTATGTTGATCACCTACACTTGTGATGAAAAAAATGTTAATAATATAGATTAAATTCTTAACACGTGTCTTGTCTGTACTTATTACACTGTGAATAGTACAAAAACAATTGAGAAAACCTCAAATAATTCAAAACTATGATCAAATACAGCAAAATAGTCACTGATGAATGCATGAAGATCTGACATATGTCTTCAATGTTTTACTTTTATCTTATTTGTTAATATAACCAATACATAAATAAAAATACTAACTAAAATTTATTCTGGAACAACATTCAAAATTGTATTTGGCATGTATTCTACTTCTTGTGGGTTTTTGTACTGAGGAACTCAGTTTCCTGATGTTTTCAGAGGCCCACCTGTGTTCCTTCCATGTAGGCTCTTCCACAGGGCAGCTAAAACATGGCAACATTTTTACCTTAGGGTGACCAAGCAAGAGAGTATGAGCAGGTACCCAATACTGAAGGCACAAATTCTTTGTTCCCCAGTCTTGAAAGAGATATCACATCACTTTTGCCATATTCTATTCATTACAAATGAGTCAGAGGCCCAGCCCAGCTCAAGAGGCAATTGCACAAAGGTGTGAATACCAAGACCTGGGGATCATTGGGAGTTGTCTTCTAAAATATCCATCATATCTTTCACTATACATCTGAGCTAACATTGAAACCAGGGAATTCAACAAGTCATCACAAACCTCTCCTTATAATCTGAATACATGAGGTCCAGTTGAAAAATGGAGCTGAGTTTCAATTTCATCTCTTAGTGGATGTCGTGGATCCCTGGAAACTCCCTTTGATTATTTTCCTGGTTCAAAAATATGTAATTGAAATGGTATGTTCAAGAGCTGAAATAAAATTTATGTTGACTTTTCTACTCTGGGAATTAAGGACTTTTATGGTAGGAAAGGTCAAACAAAAACCCCTGAACTGTCCTTTCAGCCAAAATAACAAATCAGGTGTAATGTTGCATTTAATGAGGTATTTCCGAGATTATCACCATCACCATAGATCTGAAGTATGAATCAGAAGTGGCCACAATCATATCTCCAGTCAGTAGTATGACTCATGTTAAAAACAGGGTAATCGTGACAGATGACAGTGGCCTACCACAGACTCAGGCATGTGGTAGTCCCAATCACAGCTAAATGTCATTGTTGTATTATTGCTCGGAGAGGTCAGCACTGGTTCTGACATTTGGTAAGTGTCTTTTGGTTTGGGGAATGCTTTCCTCTCAATTCCTATCAGTTAGAGAAGATGAAAAGCAGTTTGAAATTATTTAGCAAAGATAGCAGTACAGATGTACTACTTTTCCTCTTGCCATTGTTGACTCTCTTGTTCTTTGTTACGAGGTACAATACAGTGACCTTGGTTATTTTGAAATTCTGGTCATACACACATCCATTATATTGGTGACTAGTGACATCATTTTAATTCACCAATTGAATAGAAAAGCAGAAGAAGGGCCGAGCCCGTGGCGCACTTGGTAGAGTGCTGCGCTGGGAGCGTGGCAACGCTCCCGCTGCGGGTTCGGATCCTATATAGGACTGACCAGTGCACTCACTGGCTGAGTGCCGGTCACGAAAAAACGACAAAAAAAAAAAAAAAAAAAAAAAGAAAAGCAGAAGAATATTATTTCTCTAGTAAGACACATGCATTCAAGAAGTTTGAAATTAAATTTCATGAAAATGTAAAAGCCTACTAAAAGAGATAAGTTTTTTCCAGAAGGTCTAATGATCCAGGACATGCTGGGAAACCCACAGCAAAGTACAGGAAAAATTGTTGCTACCTGCATCTTCTGTCACTACAAAAGAGTTACAGAGTATGTCAGGCCTCTTTGGATTTTGGAAGCAGCATATGCCAGTCTTGTGAATAAAGCTTACCTATTTGTTGAGGCATTCAAATAAGACCCAGCTTTTCATGGAGCTCTGAAAAAGACAGAGCTAGGTCGAAGCACAAAGTTCCCTTCTATTTAGACCCAGTGACCCAACAGTTCCAGTGATGCTAGAAGTATCTATCCATGGTTCATAAAGAAATTGTATGAAGTATCTGGAAAACTTTAATAGGAGAGTCTCAGTGCAGACCTCTAGATTTCTAGAATGAGGTCACATTTTCTGTGGCAGAGAACTATAGTTCATCTGTAAAAGAGTTTCTGGAGTACTACTGGACCCAGATGGAGGTGAGAGACATCATTTGATAACAAATACCTGTTTGCATGAATTTCATATTATAGGATACAATGAGACGTGACTTAAAGTGGGTTTAACAACTACTTCTTACATATTGAAATGGTACATTTGTGATTAGAAACAAGCAGGCCACAGAAGCATGAGTAAATTTCATAAATAGGTTCATATACCTGTCATCTTGTCACTGACTTCTGCTACACAAATGTCTCTCCACCAACTTGTACCAAGGACTTCATAGGTAGTTTGCTATAAACAATTGACAGATAAGAAAAAGGACTTGACTCAGGATCATCATGATCTGTTGATAGCAGCTGAAGATAGCTTGCTGCTATGGTGTAAAGAAATCTTTCCAGTAGGCTTAGCTTTAAAAAATACAGGTAGCCATCCAAGTGGGGAGAATTGGTGATGATGATATGTGGAGAACAGTTAGGGGGATACTTTTCAGTGGGTCAGCACAAAAACGTGGATATTTGTTTCTCATGTTCTTACCCATAACAAAGCATCAATTAAAGAGGAAGGCCTCAAAACAATTGACCTGTTTTGTAAATGTCAGCCAGTCTTTTTCATAGTCATTCTAATGATTGCTTTCACAATGTTCTTATAAACGGGGTACCCAGGTTAACAGGGGCGGTCACTGATCGCCCTCTCCAAGGCTATTTGTGTTGTTACCACTGCTGAACACACCTTTTAGGAACCTAGGCTGATGCTGAGCACTTGGTATGACAACATTTCCCAAGGAAATCATCTGGCTATCTGGCAACCTCTGTTATCTTGGAGGCAGCAAGCTACCCTTCCAAGAATCATTGCAAACTCTGATATGATTTGCCTTTCCTGTCTGGTATTATTTTCTATTACTGCCTTAAATTTGCAAACAAATGAGTTGTTCTCCCACAACACAAGTTAATATTACAGTTCTGTAGCTCAGAGATTTGATGCAGTGCATTAGTCTGCACCAGGTTAAATTAAAGTATTGCAGGGCTTCATTTCTTTCTGGAAGCTCTATAAAACGACTCAGTTCCTTCCTTATTCTGATAATTGGCAAAATCCCATTCTTTGTGTGGTCAGACTGAAGTATCTGTTTTCTTGCTGCCTGTGAGCTGAGCACCATTCCAAACTTCTAGGCCACACACATTCCTACGGCTCTTCTCTTTATTTTTAAAGCCAGCATCAGTGGGTCTAGTCCCTATCAAACTTCGAATTTCTACTCCTTCTACTTTCTCATCTCTCTGACCTATCCAGGGAAGATTATCCACTTTTAAGAAATCTAGGATAACAGTCCCATCTCAAACATCTTAACCTTAATCACATTTGCAAAGTTCCATTTGCCATGTAAGGTAACACATGACATGTTCTGGGGATTAGAGCATGGACATCTTGGGGGTGGTCATGATCCTGCCTCCCACTTGCCTGTAGTTCCTGCATTGGGGCCCAATGCATGTGCTCACATAATTCCTGAACTAACACACGATATCTGTCACACAGAGAATATCCTAGAACAAAGAGACCAATGTTGTGGCAAAGCACACATACCAATGTGATGAATATGCGGTTTTCTAATTTTACATTGTACTGTTACATTGTACTGTATAATCCATTAGCAGATGGTCTGATAGATCTCCCCTAAATGCTCTGTTGAAAACTCAGCTAAGGTTTAAAATTGAGGAAAACACCTTGCAGTGTTGAGAAGCTGTCCTCCAGGATCAAGTATATATACTATGTCTACACCTGATGTGAGGGGGCGTACTCCCCACAGCTAAAATATCTGGACCCAGGAAGTGAAAAATAGAAGTAAGATTGATACTTTTCACCTTCATTTCCAGCAACCCATTTTCGTAATTTATGTCTCCTGTCCCAGTACTCTCAGGATCCGCCACATTAAAGAAATTGATTTACATCTCCTCTTACAAGAGAAAGAACTAATGACATCGTGTTTTTATACGAAGTCTATATACCATGCGAAAGTAAGGTTACTAGAGGTTCTAAGTGGTCTAAGACCTAGTTTATGTTAACCCAAAAGAACAACTTGTCAGCACCTTTCAATCCCTCTCTTTGACTTTTTTTCCAAGTCAAAGTTATCCTAATAATGACTCACAATCATTGTTGTGATTATAAAACCAAGATTTCTTCTAACACCATGGCTATTACCACAGATGAAGGAGCTCCAATGAGAAAAGGAGACCACTCTACCTGAGCACTGGGTGGGCTGGACCCAGGAAGATTCTGGCTTCCGGGTGCTTCCCTGAGGAGTCATGGTAACTCATTTACAGACATGTGGAAATTAACTTTCTCCTATGTAATACACTTTGATCATTGAAAGAAAATTGGCTGAAGCCATCAGGTAATTTCTTCTTTCTTTCTCTATCCCAACAGACCTTTTCAAATTGCAACGCTTTAATCCAGCTTTTCTGGAGAAGCGCCATGAGATTTAGCCACCAGCTGTGTTCATTGCAAAGCTGATTTGCTAAAGTGTCCTGTTGTGTTTGCTCTTCCTCCTTTCCTGCTTGACTTACATTTCCCTTCGTTCTTGCTTCTGTGAGATCGCATCCCTTTCCATAAAGTGTATAGCACGGCATTTTGCATTAGACTTTATTTTCTAGGAAACTAGCTAAGGCAATTGGTTAATATGGTGAAAGATATAATGCATTTATTAATAATGAAATATACTAGCAGTCCTCTAATAAATACTATCTCATTATGACTCATTAAATTTTACTTTGTTATCTGATTTGCTTTCCAATATAGAGCTATAAGTGAAGTTTGGTCTGTACTTTCTGTTTTTTCAGTGGTAAATCTGACAACATTCTCTAGTTTTCCTTTGTGGACTAGTATCTTAATTCTTTCCTTCTTTACAGTGGTCTATTTTTGATAAACTGGATTTCTAAGAAAAAAATCTTAAATTCATCTTTTCAAATTAGTTTGTTTTATATAGTTTTTAAAAATATTTATCATTCATTCCAATGGCTATTTCATCTATGTCATATCTTTTTATGTGCTTATTCCATTAAAAAATAATGGAATTTTGCTACTTTTGTGATTTTGCTACTTTTATTCATTTTAATTTTAATTTTGACCAATTTAAATTTATTTTAAAAACATGGTTTAATTTTAATCAGTTACAGTTATGAAAATCAAATAATTTAACTTAATCAGTTAATTTAAATATTAGACCTATTTTCCTTTTTAAATATCAATCTATGCTTTTAATTTTATTTACTTCTTATACTTTCTTTTTTAGCTTGTTTATTGTATAATTAATCTATAATATTTTACTTTTAATTTTTATTAAATGTACGTTCGTGAATACTGTTTAGAATGTGATTTTTCTGTATATCACAGACTCTGATTATAGTGTTTTTATTATTATGTTTTCTGGAAACTGCATTTTAAACAAAATTATCTACTAATATAAGAGTTTACAGAAAACTATAATATTTCCAAATGAAAAGTTTGTTATTCTGTTGATAATTTTGAATTGTCCTTTTTTGTAGTCATATATATACAATATTATATATAATAATGTTATATATATATTAGTTTTTAGATTGTATTGAAGTGTTTGTTATCTGTTTTATAACATTTTTTAAATGTTTCATGTATATTAAAACTTTGTAATATTTATTTTTCACAGAGATTTTAATATTTATAACTATACCCTACCTTGTTGAATGTGTGGTTTATTTCTATAATTATACTAAATTTTTCTCCAAATTTTCTCTATAGATTTGTTAGAAATGTGCTAATATTATTAATCATGTTTGTCTAGTTATTCTTCCATGCCCTATATTATTATGTACTTTCTGTAAGTAGTTGTATTTAATGTACATAAATACTTACAACTTTATAGTTGTCATTTTTAATATCAAAAGTCTTCCTTTTTATCTATTTATTATGTTGCGGCTTGTATTACACCTCAATTTTATCAAGATCTTTACCACTACTTTTTTATTTGTGTTTATCTTCTATAACTTCACCTATCATTTTATTTTTTACTATCTCTATTATCCGTGCACGCGTGCGTGCATGTGCAAACACACACCCACACACCCACACACACACACACACACACACACACACACACACACACACACACACACACACGCGTGCGGTACTATGATTACCATAAATGACAATAATTGGAACATGAGTTTAAATGATTCACTGGACTGTACAATCTAATCTTAAATTATTATTTTTAAAGTCTTTGTAGGTACAGGTTGAAATAAGTAGTTCACCTTCAAATGCTATTTTGCACTTCATTCCAGCTGTAGCACATACTATTTGGGGAATTCCCAACATTTACTCACCCCTCTTTTTCACTGATGGAACACCAAATTTGTCTAATAAGTTGTTATCTTATTTACCTTTGCAGACTCCCATGTACTTTAAAGTAAATCTATAATTCAAACTTGACAAATAAGATAAAATTTAGTAGGCCTGCTGACAAAAATGTTCAAAGATTCCCGGCCACCTCTCTGAATCATGAACTAATGCCAAAACATAGACTAGTCAACTTACTCTTGCAAAAAAAGCTGGCTTAGTCAGACTGGTGGAGCAGATGTCTACAATGGACGGTATTCTTTGAATACTTCATTCAGTGGCTGCATCAGTCCTGGAAAGCCTAGCTCGAAACTTCTAATCACATGGGGAAAATAAGCTCCTAATTATTTATTCCTGCGTTGGAAGATATTTGATACATGCACATCAACACAATTGTAATTTACATACTGATGTTTAAGATATTAAAAGTCAATGTTCCCTCTTGATTGCTGGACACCATTGAAAACACTACTTTAAAGCTTTTGATAATAAAAAGCTACAATTTATGGTGTACTTACTCTAGGTCAGAAACTAGGCTTATCACAAATATTTTATATGTAGTAATTGAGTCTTAGAAAAATTAAGTAATTTGACCTACCAAGGTTGCATAACTGAAAACTTCAAAGCAGGAAATTGAATCCTGCTCAGGTATTTCAAAGTCTGCTAATAGATATTCATCTCAAAAGTCTTATTTTAATTTTCTAATTGCAAACAAGAATGTTTTCCTTCTAAAGTAGCAATGATGTTTTCAGATTACTATGAAGATGAATTATGATTTTTAAATCTGTCCCATGATAGCATAGCACACATAAATACAAGATAATTCAAAAATATTATTACTAGTAGTAGTGATAATAGTAGTTTTGCTGGCTGGCTGGTACAGGGATCCAAACCCTCAACCTTAGTGTTACAATACTGCACTCTAATCAACTGAGCTAACTGGTCAGCCTAAAAACATTATTTTAAAATTCACAACTAATCTTTTTATTCCAACCTGATTTTATTTACAGTAGTGTTAAAGAGCCAGACTTGATTAAAACCAAAATAAAAGATACATTCCTTTCACTTTATGTGCAGTTAATATTCTATCATCATTAATTCTATTTTTAAATCAGTATAGTTAATATTATGTTATCAGTTCAGGTAAAAGAAGATAAGCTTTGTAGTTATTTCCCTAAGAAGTAAGATTATAATATTTCATTTTATTATTTTGATTCTCTCCTGAAACTCTTCTTATCTGTGGCTAGCATGTGACCATGTATAATTTAAACCATTTCTACTGTAATGATTTATCTTCAAAAAGTATTTACTTAAAGCTTTACAACGGAGAAGGAAGATAATCTGATCAGATTTTAAAGGCTTTCAAGAATGGGTGTGTTTAAGCCTCCTGGAAAAAATCTGGTTGATAAAACAAATGCATCAGTGAAGTCTACATAATTCTAGGTGAGCCAAAATGTGTAAAATCCAAACCGAATCTTAAGGCTTGCTGGCTCTATAACCCAGCACATATGACCTATTTTGTGCAACAGATAATTATTATTCCCAGTGAAATATCAATAACCAAATTAGCAGCTCATATATTTCATGTTGTGTGTAGGTTCATAAAGGAATGGCTATGTGATTTTATATGTACATTGTCAATGTAAATGCACTTATTTTACTGTATTAACAACTTCATGTAAACAATTAGAGAAATCCAGGACCAACATAAAATGTGAAAAATCTAATATATATCTAATTTGTTTCACACTGGGCTACATGATGGGGCTGCCAGACTTTGATAATATATGTCATATATTATACATTTCTTTTTCAGCATAGTCCAGATTTGTAGAATTATGTCATGATTATTTTATCTATTTTGTATGCCTCATTTTTCATTCTAATACTGCTTAGTTTTTGTCTAACCCTTTATACTTCATTTTTTAAAAGTGTTTTTAGAGAATTGAATTACTTTGTCAGTACATTCAAAAATAAACTTTTGGTTTAGTATATCTTTTTTTTTAACTTATGGTAAAATTTTGTTTTATTTCTGCCTATATTTTATTATTTTCCTAAATATATTAAATACATGGACTTGTTCTAAAAAGTTTTATATGGTTGGGGAGATAACACACGAGAAAATTTCAAAAAATTTATGTAAAAATGGAATGAAGAGATGAAAATAAAAATCTAAATTTTATTTCTCAACATAAGCTCTGTCAATTTCAAAACATTTTTGTAAGTGATGATACCAGCCATTTAGTCCTTCCCTAAAGAACTAAAGGTCCTAGGAACTTCACCATGTCAGTGCATTCTTTTGTACATTATTAACTGACAAAAAATGGGTGCCTTTATTGTGGTATTATACACCACATTGGCCAGCTGCCAAAAAAAAAAAAAAAAAAAAAAAAAAGGTACTTTTTAAGACTAGGAAACAAAAAGAAGGCAGAAGGAGCCAAATCAGAACTGTAAGGTGGATGCCTAATGATTTATCATTGGAATGCTTACAAAATTTTTCTTGTTTCATGAGAGGAATGAGCAAGAGCATTGCTGTGGTGGAGAAAGACTCTGGTGAAGCATTCTTGTGCATTTTTCTGCTAAAGCTTTGCCTAACTTTCTCAAAAAACTCTCGTAATTAGCAGATTTGATTGTTCTTTGGCCCTCCGGAAAGTCAACAAGCAAATTGCCTTGAGCATCCCTCAAACTGTTACCATGACCTTTGCTCTTGACTAGCTCTCTTTTGCTTTGACTGTACCATTTCTACCTCTTTGGTAGCCATTGCTTTGATTGTGCTTTGTCTTCCGTATCATACTGGCACAGCCATATTTTAGCTCCTGTTATAATTCTTCAAAGAAATTCTTTAGGATCTTCATCCCACCTGTTTAAAATTTTCATTAAAAGTTTTGCTGCTGGTTCCATATTTTGGCTACTGTACATAGAGCTGTGGTTAACATGCATGTAGGTATCCCTTTGATATCATGATTTCCATTCCTTTGGATATGTGCCCATTAGTGGGACTGCTGCATCATATGGTAGTTCTGTCTGTAGTTGTTTGAGGAAACTACATACTGTTTTCCATAATGGCTGTACTAATTTACAGTCCCACCAACACTGTAGAAGTTTCCCTTTCCCCACATCCTCACCAACATTTGTTGTTCTTGGTCTTTTTAATAGTGGCCACTCTAACTGGGGTGAGATGATATCTCAGTGTGGTTTTGATTTGCATTTCTCTGATGACTAATGATGTTGAACATTTTTTCATATACCAGCAGGCCATTTGTATGTCTCCTCTGAAAAATGTCTATTTATCTCCTTTGCTCATTTTTTAATTCTTTTTTATTTTTATTTTTATTTTATTTATTTATTTTTTTTACTGTATAGTTGTTTGAGTTCTTTACATATTCTGGATATTAATCCTTTGTCAGATGTATAGTTTGCAAATATTTTCTCCCATTCCACAGATTGTCTTTCTGCTCTGTTGATTGTTTCCTTTGCTGTGCAGAAGCTTTTTAATTTGATATAGTCTCATTTGTTTATGTTTTCTTTTGTTTGTGCTTTTGGAGTCTTATTCATAAAGTCCATCGATGAATGACTACATAAGGAAAATGTGGCGTATATACACAATGGAATACTACTCAGCCACAAAAAAAGAATTAAATTCTTCCATTTGCAGCAACATGGATGAGTCTGGGAAAATTATGTTAAGTAAAATAAGTCAGACAAAGAAAGAGAAATACCATATGTTCTCACATCTGGGTGCAAAGGAAAGAAGGAAGAGAGCAAGGAAGGAAGGGAGGGAGAGAGGGAGAGGAGGGAAAGAAAGGACCAAAACAATATGTTGAACTTTCAGAAGGGGAAAATAAACCTAAGGGGAGGGGTAGTTTGGGTAAAGGGCATAAAGAAAAATCACACCAAAAAAGCTCTGCTATTGCTTGCAACTGATCTGGGCAGAACAGTTTTGGCACCCATCCAGCAGAAAGTTTACTCAACTGTTATTTTTCATTAGAATTGTGTAAGCTGAACCAATTAAGATCTCGATGATGTCAGCTATTGTTTGTGCTGTTATTCATTGGTCCTCTTCAATTAGGTCATGAACAAGGTTAATTTTTTTCTTCATAAATTGGTGTGTATGACTTGCCACTACAGGATTCATTTTCAACTTCATCTCATGCTTTCTTAACAAGAGTTAACCATTTGTAAACTGCTGATGTGTGGGGGGGTAATTGTCCCCATAAACTTTTCATAAAGCATCAGTGATTTCACCATTCTTCTGATCAAGCATTACTATGAATTCAATGTTTGTTCTTGCATCCATTTTAGCAGAACTTGTGTTGCTCTGATAGGGGCTCTTTTCAAACGATCTTATCCTTCTTGCCTCAAACTAGATCCTGTTTAGGCATCCTGTTTGTACTAACAAGTTAGGATGAGTTTATTTTGGTACAAATATATTTTTTCATAACATGTTTTTTTCTTCAACTTTTTGAAGATCCTTCATACAGTTATAATGATAAAAGAGTATCCCAAGTGACAAATCAGTAATTGAGCTATGGTTGCTATTGGGAAGATTGTTGATTCAGCATGATTTTGCTAGATTTATTGAAAAATTAGACTTGCTTGGTGCAGCATATTTGACAGGAAAATGGTTTAAAAAAACCTTGAAAATGCCATGTGTGACATAAACTCTTGATTATAAATAACAGTCAGGAATCTTTTTAGGGGCAAACATTCAGAGTAAGAGAGCAGGCCACAAGAGATGTGGCCAAATGGATTGGTCTACTGTAGGAGTTTTATTATGGAATAAAAAAAAAGTACTAAGATGACAGCAGAGGTCTGCTTGTAAGGAAGAAGTGATGAAAACACGACCTAGAGATGAGAGTGTTGGGGAAAAACAGAGAGAGAGAGAGAGAGAGAGAGAGAGAGATTAAGCAGTTGTCCAGAAGGAGAAGGGGGAAGAAATCCTGTAGAATATCAGTTACTGTGGCAAACTGAGAAACATAAAATTATTCTAAATATTGTTGCAACTACCCAGCTTCATATTATTGCTGCTGTATGGGAGTGATAGTCTGGTATTGCCAATTAGTTAAATTTTTCAATAAATCTTTTATGTATCATATTCTAAATTTTAAAATATGGTGGGAATCAAGCTAAACAATTGACTATGGACTGATTCTGTTTGTGAGTCCTTTGAGAAAGTCTTATGCATCTGCAGTCACTTTCATTTAGAATGGAAAATCCAAACTCTATTATTATGCATTTGAGCATGACTATTAATATATGTTTTGCTGTCTTGGAGATGATATTGACCAGGTTGAGAATGTATGTACTAGACCGAAAACCAAAAGCAAAGATTTACAAGTCTGTATATGGTAGTCGGTCACTGTCTAGGAACAGCAAGAAGGTTAGTGCCTGAGTCAGAGAGAACTAGTGAGAAAACAGGAGGACGATAAGAGAGATAAGATGGTAGAGGGATTGCTTAAGAACTTGTAGGTCAAAATCAGGACTTTGACATGGTGAGAGGACTTTAAGCAAATGATCAACAATCTAACAAGTTTTGACAGATCTCTTTGGCTGTTCTGCAAGTCTAGTGAGAACACATGCAGAAGCAAGGAGACCCTACAGAGTGTTTTTGCCCTCAAGTCTGGCTACGTGATCTTAGGGGTCCAGAGCAAAATAAAAATGTTGGGCTCCTTTAAAAATATATACGGAATTCAAGAAGCCAAGATCAGAACGTTAAACTAAGAACAAAGCTCTTCTAATTGTGGGGACCTGGAAGACCACAGGTTGGAGATACCTGAACCTGGCCCTGTTTGCAATTATTCTCGGATTAGCATGGTGACTTTAGTGGTAACGAAACATGGTTGAAGTTGGATATAGAAGATATAACAGACAGAATTACTTCATAAAGTGCATAAGGGATATGAAAGAAAGGGTTGTATACAACGAAACAGAATAAACTTAATTTTGGGCCTAAGCAATGAAAGATTGAATTAGTCCTAAACTGAGATGAAGAAGACAGCAAAGAAATTGCTTGGGAGGTTTATTTGTGTTATTGATCTTGCAGTTTCATATAAAACGGTGTCTCCAAATTTTAATTTATTTTCATTTACCTGTTATTATTAACAGGTCTTAGGATTTATTTTAATTTTAAAAATTTGATGCCAGAAATATTGCATTTATTTTAATAATAAAACTCTTACTTTGCAGACTACAACTTTTTGAGTTTGTCAGTTTCGGTAATTATTAATGAAGATATATTAAGAATTGCCTTCCAAATATGCACGTGTTTGTCATATGTATGTTAGGTGCATTCTTGAATTTATTTCTACTTTGGGTGTCTTTGAGATTCACAATTATCTTACCCACTTGAAAAGACTTATTGATAAATCAAATTAAATATTTCTGCTTATTTAAAGTGATTTATATCTAATTTCCTTTTATCTTCATTCTTATTAATTGACTGATTTCAAAATGATGAAATTTTCCAGTTTTTTTAAAAGCTAACTCATAAACAGCATAACATATTTTGAGAAATTGATAGGACCATCTCTATAGTAAGCTTATTATTTTTTTAAAGGCCACATGCGCAAGTATCTATTAAGATTTAAAATGTGCACATTTTATGAACAGCCACCAAGTGCACGTCTCCATTGCTGCCCCTATTTCTTAATAGCATTCCTCCTTTATGTAGATGTTTTGTTCTCTAATTTAAATTGCTCCAAAGAAACAAATGCCAAGCATATTGCCTATAATTTCATTAATACTTGTTATTAAATTCAATGAATAAGTATATTCTAAATATATATGTGAAAGATGTATTCAAGCTTTAAATTTTGCTAATCTTTTGCTTATTTTCTAATGCATGCTGTGAAAAGCCTGAAGGTGCTCTTCAGCAGTAACTCTAGAGGTCAACATGGACAGCAAGAGCAGAGAACTGATAAAACGGAGTGTACAAAGCAGGTGAGCCACCATGATTATTTCCTCAGTGTCTGTTTTGCAGAAAGATCTTGTTATCTCGAAACTGAAGAGTATAAAGGCTATTTTTCAAGGTACGGGATGAATAAAAAAAAACCTACTCAATCAACTCAATCATACTGTCAAAGATTTGTGTAGCTGAAAGCAGAATTTATAGTAGAAAATATATTTTCCTTCTATATCTGATAAAACTGAGGACTCCAAATTGATAATTAAATTTGTTTTTTAATTTGATGGAGTTTAACTGAGAATTTGAAAATAACCTTTTTTTTTTAAGATGTATAATTATTTTGAAAAGTAATGAAATATAGTAAGAATGAACAAACAATATCACAGAAACTTATTAACAGTATGGGCAGTTAATTTCATGTTTTGTATTATTTTAATTTCTAATATGAGAAATATTTATTATAATAATGTGGCTATACCACAGTTACTCATTTCCAAATATAAAGCACATACTACTATAAAATATTTTGATTGGAACTTATCTCTCCACATAATAAAAGATGTTTAATATATGTGGGGATTTTTCAATGTAGTGTGTGTGTGTGTGTGTGTGTGTGTGTGTGTGTGTGTGTGTGTGTGTGTGTTTAAAAAGAGAAAGGTAGAAAAATGTTAACATATCAATAGCATCTTAAGCAACCCTTTACATTTCAAATAAGAGCTTCTCATATTACCTTTTCATGCAATAATTAAAAATATATTTGCATTTTTTTCCTTTTAAGGATTCTATTTTATGCTTCCAAACTGTTACCAAAAATAAAAACCTATAAGGAATAATTTATTGTTGAGATTTAGTAGTAAAAACTATGAAAATAAAAATCAGGGAAGGATACTTCATATTTATCACCTATCATTTTTGTGGGGAAAAATAAAACACCTACTAATTAAGTTGTCAATACAATTCCTCCTTGAAAGAAAAATTTCTATATCATTTGCAATATTAGACATGCTGATTACAAATTTGTATTAAATAATTTGAAGAAGTGCAGTGAGTAAAAAACAAATAACTTTTGGAAATTTTTGTAATCTTTTCTTATCTATTTATAGTCCCTCAATAATTTTAGGCAATTAATATTTCATAATTAAATGGAATTGTACATATTTCACAATTACATGTACACAAAGTCTATAAAAGCAGTAGAGACCCAAAACTGTAATTTAAGAATAGAAAATTATTCCAAGATTGTCTGATAAAATTATTACTAATACTAATGTTTTAATTTATTTCTGATACTTCTATATTTTTGCCTCCATCCCCAACTTAGAATGAAACAGAAAGTTGTTTCACATTTATTATTTATAGGAGGTGGTATCCCAGTTTGTCAATTGACTTAATTTTTCTGGTATTATTTTCCAGAAGTAGTAAAAGAGTTTCACAAACAGAAAGGTCCATAAATAGCACCATGGGCAATGTCTTCCATATTGTAAGTATCCAAATAAAAAATATTTTTATATGTATTTTTTTTCTTGTTTCTAGAGTGAATGCTAGCTGGAAATTTAGCAATGAATACTATATTTATCAAGTACTTAAAATGACATGCCATGCACTGTGCTAGATGCTGAATAAAACTCATAAGACTGTTTTCCTCTAGAAGCTTTCATTCTTATGGAGAATCCAGGCTTTAAAAATAATTTACGGAGGTTTTGGTGAGGGTCAACAATAATCAGCCACAATGTAGATCGACAAAATAAAATTTAAAAAAAAAATTTACAAGTGTGCTGAATGTTATCGAAGAGAATGTACTACAAGTTGAATTAAGAGAAACCAAAGGAATGAATCGTCAATATGGTTTAAGGAAAGGACACTTACTCATTATTGATTCATATTAGGTAAGGGGGGGATGGGAAAGGAAATCATACATGTGAGAAAGGGAATGGGCAAGATAGAACAACTCCTACTGTCCTTGTGTAGACTAATAAAAGACTTTTTGTTACTTTAGTATCCCATTGCTCTACTCCTTGACCGACTTGCAAGAATTCATGATCATCACAGTAGTTGCAGAATTGAATTTATTTGCAAAGACCTGGATGAAAAGGAGTCTACGAATCTCTAGGTCCTGTCTTTTACTGTCTATTATGAATTTCTATTAACTATGTCTTCCTAGTGTCCAATCTAAATCACGCCTGCTATGAATTAAACATATTTCCGTGTCTTCTACTCTCAATGGAAATATAGAGCAGCTGGTTGTAATACTCCTTCATCTAATTGAAGGTTACATTTTTAAAAAATACTCATTTAATCTGCTCTGTAAAAAACTTGTAAGTCCTGGAGTATCACTTTCATGAGTCAATTGAAGGTTTTTAAATGATGATGTGCCATAAAAGGTATTATAATGTCAACACAATAGAGCAACAAAGTAGAGATATTTTCTGTATATATTTTTCTCCTTGTTCACTGCATTACACATGTTGACAGTTTTTAAACAAGCAAATTTAGTATTATTTTTTGTCCAATGTGGATCACACAGAGTTTTAAGTGTTTCAATTTGTATGAAAATTAGAACATGAGAAAAAAACATGTGTATGTAAAAATCTTTAAGTATAATTTTAAAAACTAAGAACTCATTAGGAGTTCAATAAATTTTATAATATCATCCTGAGTGATATGTAAAACTGTTCTGTTGAATTTCAGACTTGAATTAGATTAACAATTGCCAGTGAACAGCAAAGACATGGTTGGGTGAGAACAAAGTTTCATCCAGGCGCTATACGGCATAACAAATGTCCAGAAAAACCATCGCCAAATATATACATTTCAAATACTGCTATGGGCAAATGTATCCCCCCAAATTCATATCCTGGAAACTTAATCCCCACTGCAGCGCTGTTAAGAGTGTGGGAAATCCGATTATGATATCTGAAATGTGGGGACTTTTAAGGTGATTGGATCATGAGGACTGTGTCCTCATGAATGGATTAATCCATTCATGGAGTAATGAGTTATCATGGGTGTGGACTGGTGGCTTTATAATGAGCACATAAGAGAGCTCTTATTTTTCTCTCTCCATGTGATTACCCTGCATTCCCATGACAGCCTCAGAGAGTTCCCACGCTTCAGAGAGTTCCCACTCAGAAGAAGGCCCTCACCAGATGCACCTTCTGGACCATGGACTTCCCAAACTTCAAAACTATAATCAATTAATTTCACTTCTTTATAAATTACCCAGTTTCGGGTATTCTGTTATAAGCAACAAAAAACGGACTAATAAAAATACTTCTTCTCTATATTGTCTATTTAAAACAACATCTCAGCCCAAATGCCAATTATTTGCAATAATGTTTGCATCTTTGAAAGATTTCACCTTTGCATAGCCTTTTGATGCATTTGGAACATTCATAGTTCCAGACTCAACAGGGCATCTTTTTACGGATTCAACCCATATATTGTCAAAGCTCAAAATGAGCATATTTTTAGGGATTCAACCCATGTATTGTCAAAGCTCAAAATGGGCATTTAATAGCCACCAAAGAAAGATTAGTTTCTTTTCACTTCCTTAATCCACCCTATATGCCATTTGAGTTATGTGAAACAAAAAATTGTAGCAGCCAAGCTTTTAGAACAGGAATTTATTCAGGAGATCCAGTTGTTAGAGATTAAAGAAATATTATCTTTTCAATTCTTTGTCTTAAGTGTAAAACATTTGTTATTTACAAAGCTGTAGCAAGCCTAATAAAGCTTGAGTATAAGAAAATATACCTTCATGCTTCTACATATGGATATGCAAGTTTCCCAGCACCATTTATTGAAGAGGTAGTCTTTTCCCCAATGTATGTTTTTGTTCTGTTTGTCAAATATCAGATAGCTGTAAGCCTGAGGGTGATTTCTGGGTTCCCTATTCTGCTCCACTGGTCCAAGTGTCTACTTTTATGCCAGTACAATGCTGTTTTGGTTACTATAGCTTTGTAGTATAATTTAAAGTCAGGTAGTCTTATGCCTCCAGCTTTAAGTTTTTTGCTAAGGACTGCTTTGACTCTTTGGGGTCTTTTGTTGTTCCATATGAATGTTGAGATTTTTTCCCCCCATTTTTGTGAAGAACGTCATTGGTAATTTGATGGGGATTGCATTGAATCTGTAGATCACTTTGGGTAGTATAGACATTTTCACAATGTTAATTCTTCCAATCCAAGAGCATGGAATGTCTTTCCATCATTTTGTGTCTTCCTTAATTTCTTTCAATATTGGTTTGTACTTCTCATTGTAGAGATCTTTCACCTCCTTGGTTAATTTGATTCCTAGGTATTTTTTGTGTGTGTGTGACTGTTGTAAATTGGCTTAATTTCTTGATTTCTCTTTCTGTTAACTCATTATTGGAGAATATCAATGCAACTGATTTTGTATCCTGCAACATTACTGAAATTATTAACCAGTTCTAGCAGTTTTTTGGTATTGTCTTTAGGTTTTTCTCTATATAGTATCATGTCATTGGCAAATAGGGACAGTTTTATTTCATCTTTTCCAATCTGGATGTCCTTTATTTCTTTCTCTTGCCTGACTGCTGTGGCTAGTACCTCTAGTACCATGTTAAGTAGAAGTGTTGAGTGTAGGCATCCTTGTCTCATTCCTGTTCTTACGGGAAAAGCTTTCAATTTCTCTCCATTCAGGGTAATATTGGCAGTGGGTTTGTCATATATGGCTTTAATTGTGTTGAGATACTTTCCTTCTCTGCCCAATTTATAGAGAGTCTTTTTCATGAACAAATGTTGAATTTCATCAAATGCTTTTTCAGCATCTATAGAGATGATCACATGGTTTTCATGTTTGATTTTATTGATGTGGTATATCACATTTATTGATTTGAATATGTTGAACCAACCTTGCATCCCTGGGATAAATCCCACTTGACCACGGTATATAATTTTATGTATGTGTTGCTGTATTCTATTAGTTAGTATTTTATTGAGGATTTTTGCACCTATATTCATCAACAATATTGGCCTGTAGTTTTCTTTTTGTTGTATCTTTGTCTGGTTTTGGTATCAGGGTGATGTTTGCCTCATAGAATGAGTTTGGGAGAGTGGCCTCTGTTTCAATTTTTTGGAATAGTTTGTAGAGAATTGGTATTAATTCTTTTTTAAAGGTCTGGTAGAATTCTACAGTTAAGTGTTCCAGTCCTGGTCTTTCCTTTGTTGGGAGCCTTCAGATAACAGCTTCAATCTCTTTTATTGTTATTGGTAAGATTTTCTATATTTTCTTGGCTCAGTTTTGGTAGTTTGTATATGTAGAGCTAGGACTGGGTCTGGAGCTCACAGATCCCTCAAGCCCGTTGTCCAGACTGGGTCACAAACCCTTCACACGCAGGTCTGTGAGCTAGGTAACCAGAAGAAAGGTCTTTGGAGCCTTGGCTGAAGAAAGAGTAGTCTTTATTCAGCACACACATCTAACAGCTAAGAAGTCCACAGAGAAACTCAGAAACTCAACTGCTACAAGCAAAGTCCAAAGAAAAACTGCACAGCTGCCAGCAGAGTAAACATGCTCTATTTTTAGATGTGAGCTCTACCAGCCAGGTTGTGCTTCACAAACTGAAAAACATACGATAGCAACAAACTAAAAAGATACATGGCTGCACATGCACACTATCTCCACCCACACACAACTTGTTTACAAGAAATGTACTGCATGACCCCCAACAAGACCTGAGGATGGGGTGCCCAACTATTCTATTTTCCCCACAGTATGTGTCCAGAAATTTATCCACTTCCTCCAGATTTTCAAATTCATTGGTGTATAGTTTATAGCAATCTCTAATGATTCCTTGTACTTCTGAAGTATCGGTTGTAATATCACCATTTTCATTTCTAATTTTTGTTATTTGTGTCTTCTCTCTTCTTTTTTACTTAGTCTTGCTAATGGCTTGTCAATTTTATTTATCTTTTCAAAGAAACAACTTTTTGTTTCATTGATCTGTTGTATCGTTTTGGGGATTTCTATTTCATTTAACACTGCTCTGATCTTATTTCTTTCCATCTACTAACTTTGGGTTTGGATTGTTCTTGTTTTTATAATTATTTAAGGTGAATTGTTAGGTTGTTTACTTTCCATCTTTCCATTCTTCTGACATAAGCACTTAGTGCAATAAATTTCCCCTTAGTACTGCTCTTACAGTGTCCCACAGGTTTTGGTATGATGTGTCATTTTTTCATTATTTTCAATAAATTTTTTGATTTCCTGTTTAATTTCTTCTTGGACCCATATGTCATTAAGTAGAATGTTGTTTAATTTCCATGAATTTGTATAGTTTCCAGAGTTTCACTTGTTATTGATTTCAAGTTTTAATCCATTGTGGTCTGAAAAAATACATGGGAAAACTTCCAACTTTTTTGAATATTTTGAGACTTGATTTGTGACCTAACATGTGGTCTACCTTGGAGAATATTCTATGTGCTGAAGGGAATGAATATTCTGATATTGTCGAGTGAAATGTTCTGGATGTATCTGCCAAGTCCAATTGGTCTAAAGTGTAATTTATGCATCTATATTCATCAAGGATATCGGCCTGTAGTTTTCTTTTTTGGTTATATCTTTACCTGGTTTTGGTATCAGGATGATGTTTGCTTCATAGAATGAGTTTGGGAGATTTGTGTCCGTTTCAATCTTTTGGAATAGTTTGTAAAGAATTGGTGTCAATTCCTCTTTGAATGTTTGGTAAAATTCTGCTGTGAATCCATCTGGTCCTGGGCTTTTCTTTGTTGGGAGCCTTCTGATAACAGCTTCAATCTCTTTTATTGTTATTGGTCTATTCAAATTTTCTACGTCTTCATGGTTCAGTTTTGGGAGCTTGTGTGTGTCCAGAAATTTATCCATTTCCTCCAGATTTTCAAATTTGTTGGCGTATAGTTGTTTATAGTAGTCTCGTATGATTCCTTGTATTTCAGATGAATCAGTTGTAATATCGCCTTTTTCATTTCTAATTTTTGTTATTTGAGTCTTCTCTCTTCTTTTTTTTGTTAGCCATGCTAAAGGTTTGTCAATTTTATTTATCTTTTCAAAAAACCAACTTTTTGATTCGTTGATCTTTTGAATTGTTTTTTGGTTTTCAATTTCATTCAGTTCTGCTCTGATCTTAATGATTTCTTTCCGTCTGCTAACTTTAGGATTGGATTGTTCTTGTTTTTCTAGTTCTTTAAGGTGAAGTGTTAGGTTGTTCACTTGCCATCTTTCTATTCTTCTGAAGTGAGCATTTAATGCAATAAATTTTCCCCTCAATACTGCTCTTGCAGTATCCCACAGGTTTTGGTATGATGTATCATTGTTTTCATTAGTTTCAATAAACTTTTTGATTTCCTGCTTGATTTCTTCTTGGACCCATATGTCATTAAGTAGAATGCTGTTTAATTTCCATGTGTTTGTATAGTTTCCAGAGTTTTGTTTGTTATTAATTTCTAGTTTTAATCCATTGTGGTCTGAGAAGATACATGGGATAATTCCAATTTTTTTGAATTTATTGAGACTTGAATTGTAACCTAATATGTGATCTATCCTGGAGAATGATCCATGTGCTGATGAGAAGAATGAATATTCGGAGGTTGTTGGGTGGAATGTTCTGTAGATATCTGCCAATTCCAATTGGTCTAGAGTCAAAAATCCTCACTAAAATACTAGCAAACAGAATACAGCAACACATACGTAAAATTATTCATCACGATCAAGCGGGATTCATCCCAGGGATGCAAGGTTGTTTCAACATACGCAAATCAATAAATGTGATACACCATATCAATAAACTCAAACACAAGGACCATATGATAATCTCTATAGATGCTGAAAAAGCATTTGATAAAGTTCAGCACTCATTCATGACAAAGACCCTCTATAAGTTAGGTATAGAGGGAAAGTATCTCAACATAATTAAAGCCATATATGCCAAACCCACTGCCAATATCATCCTGAATGGGCAAAAGCTGAAAGCTTTTCCTTTAAGAACAGGAACTAGACAAGGATGCCCACTCTCACCACTCCTATTCAACATAGTGTTGGAAGTACTAGCCAGAACAATCAGAGAAGAAAAGGAAATAAAGGGCATCCATATTGGAAAGGATGAAGTCAAGCTTTCCCTTTTTGCGGATGATATGATCCTATATATTGAACAGCCTACAGCTTCTATAGAAAAACTCCCAGAGTTGATAAACAATTTCAGCAAAGTTGCAGGGTACAAAATCAACACACAAAGATCAGTAGCATTTCTATACTCCACCAGTGAATATGCAGAAAAAGAAATCAAGAAAGCTAGCCCATTTATAATAGCCACCAAAAAATAAAATACTTAGGAATTGAGTTAACCAAGGAGGTGAAAAATCTCTATAATGAGAACTACAAACCACTGCTGAGAGAAATTAGAGAGGATACAAGAAGATGGAAAGATATCCCATGCTCTTGGATTGGAAGAATCAACATAGTGAAAATGTCCATACTACCCAAAGTGATATACAAATTCAATGCAATCCCCATCAAAATTCCAAAGACATTTTTCTCAGAAATGGAAAAATCTATCCAGACATTTATATGAAACAATAAAAGAACACACATAGCCAAAACAGTGCTGAGCAAAAAAAATAAAGCTGGAGGCATAACACTACCTGACTTTTAGCTATACTACAAAGATATAATAACCAAAACAGTATGGTACTGGCATAAAAACAGACACACTGACCAATGGAATAGAATAGAGAATCCAGAAATCAACCCACACACTTACTGCCATCTGATCTTTGACAAAGGCACCAAGCCTATTCACTGGGGAAGGGACTGCCTCTTCAGCAAATGGTGCTGGGATAACTGGATATCCATATGCAGGAGAAGCAAACTAGATCCATACCTCTCACTGTATACTAAAATCAACTCAAAATGGATTAAGGATTTAAATATACACCCTGAAACAATAAAACTTCTTAAAGAGAACATAGGAGAAACACTTCAGGAAATAGGACTGGGAACAGACTTCATGAATACAACCCCAAAAGCACGGGCAACCAAAGGAAAAATAAACAAATGGGATTATATCAAACTAAGAAGCTTCTGCACAGCAAAAGAAACAATTAATAGAGTTAAAAGACAACCAACAGAGTGGGAGAAAATATTTGCAAAATATACATCTGACAAAGGATTAATATCCAGAATATATAAGGAACTCAAACAACTTTACAAGAAGAAAACAAGCAACCCAATTAAGAAATGGGCAAAAGAGCTAAGTAGGCATTTCTCTAAGGAAGATATACAAATGGCCAACAAACATATGAAAAAATGCCCAACATCACTCAGCATCTGGGAAATACAAATCAAAACCACACTGAGATACCATCTAACCCCAGTTAGGATGGCTAAAATCCAAAAGACTCTGAACGATAAATGCTGGCGAGGTTGTGGAGAAAAAGGAACTCTCATACATTGTTTGTGGGACTGCAAAATGGTGCAGCCTCTATGGAAAATGGTATGGAGTTTCCTCAAACAATTGCAGATAGATCTACCATACGACCCAGCTATCGCACTGTTCGGAATATACCCAGAGGAATGGAAATCATCAAGTCGAAGGTATACCTGTTCCCCAATGTTCATCGCAGCACTCTTTACAATAGCCAAGAGTTGGAACCAGCCCAAATGTCCATCATCAGATGAGTGGATACGGAAAATGTGGTACATCTACACGATGGAATACTACTCAGCTATAAAAACGAATGAAATACTGCCATTTGCAACAACATGGATGGACCTTGAGAGAATTATATTAAGTGAAACGAGTCAGGCACAGAAAGAGAAATACCACATGTTCTCACCTATTGGTGGGAGCTAAAAATTAATATATGAATTCACACACACACACAAAAATGGGGGGAGGAAGATATAACAAGCACAATTACTTGAAGTTGATACGAGAAGCAAACAGAAAGGACATTGTTGGGGGGAGGGGAGGAGGGAGAAGGGAGGGCGGTTTTGGTGATGGGGAGCAATAATCAGCCACAATGTATATCGACAAAATAAAATTTAAAAAAATAAAAAAATAAAAAATAAATAAATACAAAATAAAAAAAATAGAAAAAAAAAAGTGTAATTTATGTGTTGTGTTTCTCTGTTGATTTTTTGCCTAGATGAGATGATCTGTCCAATGTTGAGATCGGGGTGTTCAGATTCCCAACTATTATGGTATTAGTGTCTCTCTCTAAGAGATCTAATAGTGTTTGCTTTATAAATCTGGCTTATCTAATGCTGGGTGCATAAATATTTATGATTGTTTTCTCTTCTTGTTGGATAGATCTTTCTTATCATTACATAGTGGCCTTTTTTATCTTTTTTCATGGTTTTTGGTTTAAAGTTTATTTTATCTGACATACTCCAGCTCTTTTTTTCATTTCTGTTTGCATCGATAGCTTTTTCCATTCTTTCACTCTTAGTCTATGTGGTTCTTTACAGGTGAGGTGGGTCTCTTGAAGGCAACATATTATTGGGTCCATCTTTTTAATATGATCAGTCAGTCTGTGTCTTTTGAGTGGGAAATTCAAACATTTTGCATTGAGTTATTATTGAAAGGTATTGGTTTATTCCTGGCATTATACTGATTTTTGTTTGGATGTTTTAAATATCATTTCTTCCTTACTTTCTGATTTACTGATTGTCTTCTGTGTTTGTTGGTTTCTTGGAATAGTGGATAAAACTTTTTTTCTCTTTATTGTTAACATTTTATTTTACTATTGGGCTTTTTTCTATCTTGAGTATTCATGGTAGTGATGGTTGTTTTTCAAGTAGCAGACACAGTCCTCCCTTGAGAATTTCTTGTAAGGCTGGTCGTGTGGTAGTGAACTCCCACAGTTTTTGCTTGTCTGGGAAATATACTATTTTTCCTTTGTTTTGGAAGGATAGCTTTGCTGGATAAAGTATTCTTGGCTGGCAATCTTTGTCTTTTAGTATTTTGAATATATCATCCCATTCTCTTCTGGCTGTTAGGGTTTCTGATGAAAAGTCTGATGTTAGTCTGATAGGGTTATAGGTGACTTGATGCTTCTCTCTTGCAGCTTTTAAGATTCTCTCTTTGTCTTTGAGTTTTGCCAGTTTGACTATAACATGTCTTAGAGAGGACCTTTTTTTGGTTGAATATGTTGGGAGATCTTTGAGCTTTCTGTATTTGAAGATCTGTATCTCTCCCTATACCTGGGAAGTTTCCTGCTATTATTTCACTGAAAATGTTTTCAAAGCCATTTTCTTTTTCGTCCCCCTCTGGAATATCCATGATTTGGATATTTGAGCACTTGAGGTTGTCAGTTTTCTCTCAGATTTTCTTCAAGTTTTTAAATTAATTTTTCTTTCATTCTTTTTTTGTTGTTGTTGTTCACCTGTGTTATTTTGAAAAAGCCATCTTCAAGGTCAGATACTCTCTCTTCTGCTTGATTTAGCCTGCTGGTTAAGCTCTCTGTTGTGGTTTTGATTTCATTGAATAAATCCTTCAGCTCCACAAGCTCTGCTACACTCATTTTCAGGGCATTGATTTCTTTGTACATTTCCTCTTTCAGGTCTTGTACACATTTTTTCATTTTGTTATATCATGTAATTGAGTCTTCTCGTATCTCATTTAGTTTCCTTAGGATTGTTGCTCAAAATTCCTTGTCAGTCATTTCAAGGACTTCCTGTTCTATAGGGTCTAGAACCTGAGAGTTAGTATATTCTTTTAGTGGTGTTGTACTTTCTTGGCTTTTCATATTCCTAGTGTCTCTCTGTTTGTGTTTAGTCATTGTGACAAAGGCTATCGCAGTCTACTTGTTCCACCGCGGTGTCTGGAGCATTATCAGGGAGTTTTGTTGATTCTCAGCTGCCTGTCGCTGCCTTGGGTCCCAGGGGATGTTGACTGCTGGGGCCTCTCCTGGGGGCAGGGACTCACCTGTCAGTGACCTGTGGGTCCTGTGCAGAGGTTGCTGGGATACCCTGGCTCTGCTGTCTCATGTCCCAGAGATCAGCAGCAGCCTAAACTTTGTTAATTAAAAAAAAAAAATCTATAGTGATTATTCATGCATTCATTAATCCAACCAACATGTACTGAGGGCCTACTGAATGCTACTCAGGCACTGAAGTTTCATCTGTCGGAAGAGACAACATCAAAACACAGTCAAAATTCTGTACCTTCATGGACCTTACATTCTACTAGGGTGAGAAAACCATTCATATGAAAAGTAATGAATAACTTAAAATATATATCATGGTGAATTGTGTTTACTGCTAAGGACAAAAGTAAATCAGGGAAGGGAATGAGGAGTGAATGAGAGAGAGGGTTGCAAATTCAGGTAAGGTGGTTGAAACAGACTTATTGAGAAGACAGGGATTAAAAATACCTTTAAAAAAGTGATTTTTTTTTTTTTGAATGTGTGGTTAGGGAAGTAGTAAGGAATGTAAATATAGATACTCTTTTAGGTTACTATTTTTGTAACGAATAAATTAAGAAGTTTCTGGAGGGAGTTGTTTCATCAAGGGAATTTGTTCTTAACATAGATATTTTTATACAACTCCATAAATGATACAAAAAAGGAAAAACTATTGGTGATGCAGGATGATAGAGAAAACTTGCAGTACTGACATCCTTGCATCAATAGACAGGAGTGGCATCTAGATCACAAATGAAAGGCCTTAGAGAGAAATGGGGACATTTCTTCATGTGCAATCTGAGAGAAGTCAGAACATAAGTGTTCACATGAAGGGGCACTGTAGACCTGGGAGTAGAAGTATCTCTTCTTTCTGTCATTTTTCAAATAAATTATGTTTTAAAAGTTTTCTGCTGAGTGTACAGGGCAGGTAGAGGGTTTGAAGTTTTAAGTAAAATGGTGGGAAATAAAATGAACTAACCTAATTTATCTATATTGGAGAATAAGATTTAGAATTTAGTGGACAAAAATAGTAGTGCTCATTTGAGATTTGTGTGCATAAATAAAAAGGGACCATGTAAATATTTATTTGCATTTTCTAGTGATTATCTTCCTGCTAGCTGATATTATCTAATTTTTCTCTGATTTATCAGTGATTATCCAAGTTTCTCTTCCAGTTTATTGATTTGGGCACTAATACGTATAAGTGAATTCTGTTACTATATTTTTTACTTACTCATATATTGGTACTATAACAATTTTGCTTTTGTCTTCAGCTTGATTAGTTCTGTGTTACTGTTTGTCTTATTCTGGCATTTTATAGATAAAATTTACTTTTATTGATATTAAAGTGGGTTTTTTTTTGTTTTTGTTTTTTATGTGACCAGTAAGGGCATCACAACCCTTGGCTTGGTGTCGCCAGCACCGCGCTCAGCCAGTGAGCGCACCAGCCATCCCTATATAGGATCCAAACCCGCGGCAGGAGCGCCGCTGCGCTCCCAAGCACCACAGTCTCCTGAGTGCGCCACGGGGCCCACCCTACAGTGTTTTTTTTTTTTTTTTTTTTTTTTTTTTTTTAATGTTAAGAGTTTGTGTGTCTTTAAACTTCAGTAAGTCATATTTCTAATTTCCTTTTAAAAAATATCTTCCACTATTTTTTATTCTATAATTTCTTTCCTACTTACTAATTTTTAACATGATGGTCCTACCCAAATTAGATATTTTCCAGATAAAATATCTAATGAATATATAATGATACACGATTTGTCTGAGACTAATTTTCTTCTCCCCAGAAATTAATCGTGAAGGCTAAATTTGCAGAACTCTAGTCTTTATGCTTTGCAGTTGCCTGTTGGTATATTTAGTATTTAATCTATAAAAATGCATTTAGGTTAAAAGTCCTCTAATCACTCTAAAACTATTGGCATGTTTTATTCTTATTCAGGGTATCTTAAACGTTTGAATAGTTTATTCCACTTCAGAATGATCCCAGGAACTTTGTTCTTCAGAGACAGCAATAATGAGTTTCTCTTCTTTCCAATCTCCTTAGTAGATCCCCAACTTCAGCAAAATGGAGAAATCTATACTTACAACTTCAAGTGTCAGTCTCAGAATTGCTAATCTACAATAAGGAAGGAAAACTTCAAGGGATGCACAATGTTTCTTTTTCTCTGTCCAGGAGCCACTGACAAACTTAGTGTACTTTTTCTATGTTTTTTCCTGTTTCATTTCTCCTTTCTAGTAATATCTTTACTATTGAAGAATAAGGTTGTTTCAGGATGAATCAGTCTCTTTCTCAACAATTACCTATGGAAAATAAAATATGTAATATTGCTTTGTTTTCCTTTATTGGAGTGTAAGAATTAAAATAGGTATTGCAAGTTGGTTCTTCTCAGGGAACTCTGAGATAGAGATTTCTGTGCAGGAATTTTACTTGTCACTAGTCTCAGAATCAACATCTCTAAGGAAATAAAATGCAGGATTAGGTAGCGGGAGAAACTGAACTGTAACAAAAATCTCATCCAATCTAAATGCAACTGAAAATGCACTGAAAATGCACTGAAAATGCAACTGAAAATGTACTGCAACTGAAATGGAACTTTAGGGTTGTATCAGATTTGAACAAGGGATCTGGGTGTTTATACTGCCAAGACAACCAGTCATTGGACATGAGTTAAATCAAGGATAAGGGAATGACATTGGGCAAGCAGTTCTTTTCAGACCATGATAAATCCTGAGGAGTGACTCAGCTGAGGACCATTGTCTGCATATACTTTCGGCAACTAGGAAAATGCAGAGTACAGTAAGGAGGAAGTACAGAAAGACTGCACCAGGACATTCCTCACAGTTTGAAAAGACTTTTGGTCTTAGGTGGTCGCTTGGTGTCTCTCCTTATGATGCTGAAATCCCTCCAGCCTGATTCTCTTTTAGATGGATAGTATCTGTAAAATTTTTTTATGCTGTTTTTCTGCCACCATTCCTATGACTAATGAAAAATATGCAAATGTAAATAATATGTGATCTAACTAGTATTTATTTAAATTGCATTAGTGAAAGACAATCATATTGGTTCTGATCTGTATTTTTGAAATATAAATTTTTATAAAATTCTTGATGCATAGCATGGCAATATATTTTCAAAGTGCATAAAGCATATATTTTAACTTAATCAGCATCATGAAATTTATTCTAAGGAAGCAATTAGTATCAGTAATTGTCAAAGTTATATTTAAAAACTACAATTTAGAAATAATAAGAGATTGGTCAAATAAATTATGGGGCTCAATATATGGAAATAATATACAAGGTTTTAAAATCAGGGGAAATACAATTTACACATATATAGAAACTCTATGACTGCATTTATATTTGTTTACATGTAAACACAAAATAACCTGGAAGAAAGCATAAAAATGCTTATTGTCTAAAATTAAATTTCGGATTATTGCCTTATTTTTAAAGCTTTCTATAGTTGCCATTTTTACAGTATTACTGTGCATGATTCATAATCAGAAAAAGCACATTATTTTTGAAAACCCCTGTATATCATCTTCGTATTATATGTGGCCATTGGCAACAAGAGTTTTCTCTTCTACAAGATGAATCTAGAACTATAGCCCAATGAAACAGCAGTTGGTTTAATGGAAGGAGGGTACAACTAAACCAAAGAAGTAAACAAAGTAAGAAATAGCAAGTTAGTCAGTAATTAAATACTAGAAAGTCAAAAGTAAGTTTGAGTGATCTAATCAATATACTGATAATTTTTATTACATGTATTAAAATTTTCCTAGTGTATACATAAAATAAAGTGGGAATATATGTGTGCACACATATGTGTGTATATATAATAGACAAATAAACAATATGTATTTCAGCAACATTAATACTGCATTATATTGTGCAAATCAGAAAATATGTACTGGTGAAAACTTCTACTCAGTAAAGTTTGATTATGATTAACACAAATCTTGTGATCTGAAGCAGATAATTTAGAGATTAAAAATAATAATTTAGTATATAAAGACAAATTGCCCAAACACCTGATAGATATGTTGAACATGAATCTTATTTACTTTAGATAGCTTGTAGCATAAAAAATATGTATTGTTTCTAAGTATTTTAATACTTGGAAGGTATATTTACATTTATTTTGCAGGAAAAAAAATATGAGCTTCATGAGGATGATATCTTTCTCCTCTGGGAATTTGGAGAATTTAAGTTAGGAAACAAAAGACTTCTTAAGCTTATACCTATTTCAGTAGTAGATATTTGACTTTAATTTTTCACAAAGTGAAGTATTGAGTGAAAGTAAGAGTCACTTTGAGTGAAAATTAGCTACACGCAAACTTGCATAGAACTATAAGTCTGAAGCCATCACAACATAAAATATATCAATAGAAATTAATAATTTAAAAATATAAAGTTCAACTTTATCATGGAGATGTAGAACATGGTTGTGATGAGGGTGATCTTCTCACACATACTCTTTTAATAATATTGAAAAAAAAAGTGAAGTAATGCAAATATGTGAAAAGTATGTGCAAATGTGAAAATTATTTTTAGACTAGAGTTGATTTACACAGCTTAAGTTTTTAAGTACTATCTTTATTATATTACAATTTTAACTTTAAGCTTCAGAAAATAGAAACTGCTAAGGGAGGGAGGTTTTGGTGATGGGGAGCATTAATCAGCTACAATGTATATCGACAAAATAAAATTAAAAAAAAAAAAAAAAAAAAGAAAATAGAAACTGCTTAAATTTCATGAATGACTCGAAATGGTTGGGTGACACTAAGTTTAAATCAGGTTTGGAAAAGGCATTTTTTTCCTGAAATGTACCTTAAAGACATTTAGAGGGAACTATGGGAGTAGTGTCTGTCATTATTACTCACTGTGTTTTAAGAGAGAGAAGAAATGAGCACAAATCCATCCCTAAGGCAAGAGTAAGCTCTATGACTTTTCTGGCTCTGAGAAACAAAGGAGTCGTGAATCAATTTACCAACTATGAGGCAGTCTCCTAGACCTCAGGAAATGATATAGATTACCTTAACTTTGTTTTTAAAAGATAAAGTCTGCTTCATTCCAAAGTATCTGGAGGTTACAATTGCAATAATTATGTAATTTTTTTCTGGGTCATTCTTCCTGTGCTTGCTCTAAAGATTTGATAGCTCCCTAGTTTCCATCCTTACAGGAATTCCCAGGCTAATACAGTGTGGGGAATATTGGCTGTACACATACATAGCAAAAGAAAATGAAAACATAAGGTCATATAGAGCTTGCATAAAATGAATCAGAAAGAAAAAGATTGGTAATGGTGTGTTTTTATCTACTTACTTTTCCACATAAACATTAGAAATAATTGGAAGCACCAAACTACCTGGAAATATTCACACCGAATATGACAACATTTTAATAAGAAATATAGAAATTAGAAGATTATGCAAGACAAAAAAGAAGAATGTCTACAATTGACAGATGGTGAAGTATATGAACAAATATCATTCACAAAATGTATTGTAAGTAAACATACTTATAGAAAGGTGATCTAGCCATACATATTCAACTCTCCATTCCTCTCCAAATACAGAGCAAAAGATATAAATGGCACTGGGGCAACCAAAACAAACAAATGAACAAAAAGAAATTGTGACTTTATAAACCACTACTCAAACAAAAATTCAAAGTAAAAATCTCAGGCTGACCTTGCTAGCTAGCATCCTGGACTCACAGATGAGAATGGGTAGAGAGATGGGAATTTCAAGTCTGTAGAGTAACTGGGAGCAGCATCACTAATCTAAGCTGAGTAGCAAGACCAGTCTCACTTCTTAAAATTGGGGTGGGGCAAGGCTATTTCACCTGTACACTCTATCGGTGGCCATAGTTTTTGTTAAGATTGCATAGGTGGGGCTTGTGAGGAAGAAGACTCAGTATTACAGCCAGTATCACATCTATACCACCAGCTATATCACTGTTCAATGTTCCTAAAGTCAACATTGTGAAGGACAACTGAACTGTGAATATAGGAAGTATTTGTGATCAGAGGGTCTGCGTGAAGCAATCACAAAAACAACTAAAGAAATAAGTGTATGGAGAGATAGGGATCAGAGGGGGACAGAGAGAGAGAGATAATAAATCAGAGAGTGCCTACAAACTGGAAATTCAAAGTACATGAAGAAAAGAAAAATGTGTGTTAGCAGAAACCGTTCACTCTCCAGTACCCTTACTTTGTCTTCTACGGAGGAGACTTGGGACTGTGACTAGAAAGCAGTGCTGAACAATGGTCTTCCTTCCCACACCCCCATGCATCTATGTGTGCCTTTACCATACGACTTGTTTTCCCATTGGAATATGAAGAGAAGAGACCTCTTTCACTTACAAGGTGAGGACGCTAAAATGTGAATGTGCTTTTTGCACATGATCTCTTTCCCCTTCTGTCTTCTGGGGACAAAATGATGAGGCTTTTATATTGTATTTAGGGGTACTACAAGAAGGAAGGAGACTAGGTTATCTACAAACAAGAACAGCCGTTTTGTGCTATTATATGAACAGTGAAATAAAAATTCCTGACATCTTTGGACTGTTGCAAATGAAGATACATTTATTAGAATAGCTAGTATTGCTGTAAAGTTAAATAATAATTTGTAGCCTGACAAACTCAGAAATCGGGAAATTTATTCCCTTAAGACAAAATAAAAATATATACATATGTTTAATTATTGCAGATACAAATAAAATGATAGTATCCATATAACTCCATATAATTCATCAGAGTATAAAATATAAAAATGGAAGATGAAATACATATATATATTTACATATATATATATAATGAATATACAGAATATAAAACATAATTATTGAAGAAAAAACAAACTAGATATTATAAACTCTAGACTGAACAAATTCTTAGGGCATTTTAGTCAACTAGAACTTAAGACTAAGGACTCTGAGAACTTCACAGAGTCAAAAAGGTGTGTTCTCACTCATATGTAGGAGGTGAAAAAGTTGATCTTATGGAGAACAAGAGTAAAATGGTGGTTACTAGAGGCTGAGAAGGGTATAGGGAGAAGGTGATGAAGAGAAGTTTGTTAATGAGTACAAAAAATAAATAAATTCTAGTGTTCGATAGCACAGTAGGCTGACTAGAGTTAACAATAATTTACTGTATAGTTCAAAGTAGCTAGAAGAGAAGATTTGGAATGCTCCAAACACAAGAGTGATAAATGTTTAACAAGATAGATATTTCAATTACCCCGATTTGATCATTACACGCTGTATGCATATATCAATGTACCATATGTACCCGATAAATATGTACAATTGCTATATATCAATTAAAAAAATAAAAATATTAAAAACATTTTAAAAAGTGGGCTATCTTAAGAGGCATCAATATGTTTGTAATGATTATTTCAGATACAGATAATTTAAAAAATGTTAGAGAAAATAACTGAAGCAAATAAAGGTTGAAGATTTATTCTAGTTTAAAGACATGAATCGTTACCTTAGAAGTTGATATTAATTACTGAATAGGATAAATATAATAAGTCCCTCTTGAACAGAACATAATAAAATGAAAAATGTTAGATATGAAGGGAAATTTTTAAAGGATACTTCTATGGTTTGAATGTTTGTATTCCTTCAAAATTATGTTGAAACTTAATCCCAATGCTATAGTACTGAGACGTGCTATAGTACTTAAGGAGGTTAGGTAGGATACTGCTCTCATGAATGCTATTAGCTCCCTTATAAAATGTCTGCAGGGAACTAGCTAGCCTCTTTTGCCCTTCTGCCCTTTGTCCTTTCTGCCCTTCCACCATGTGAGGATACATCTTGCAAACAGGAAAAAATCCCTCACCAGACTCCGGTGGCCCCTCGATCTTGGACTTCCCAGCCTTCAGAGCCATGAGTAATGCATTTCTTTTATTTATACATTTCCCAGTCTAAGATATTTTGTCATAGCACCAGGAACAGACTAAGACAGATACCTTAATGGATGCAAATTATCTACAAAAGAATGACAATGAGACTGAGAGCTTTCTACTCAGCAATGACAGAGAGGAGATAAAATAGATTCACAGAGCTAAGTAAAAGGACCTGTCCTTCTACAAGTCTACACTAGGTTTAAATATCATTTGATATTGTTAGTAAAATGAGGATATTCCATAAGTACCCAAACCAATATTTTACTAATTACTGACTTTCTGTTGAGTTACCAACAGAAATGATAGAATAATAATAAAAATGCCAATTATAAATATTACTAAAATAGCTTACCTCTTCAAATGTTGTCTACAAACATTTTAGCTAATCATTATGATTTAAAAACAGAAATAAGATTCTAGCCAACAATATCAAAGTTAATTGAAACCAGGTATCTTATTATTAGTTATTAATTTTTAATTTTCTCTTATTTTTGAGAGATATAGAAATATGAGCTAATTGTAATGTTAAGAGATATCATTCTGTGCCAATTAGATTAACAAAAATAAAGCCAGACATTGTTAGAGTAAATATCTCAAAGAATGCAGACACGTTTGTAAACTGAGACTATCTTTAATTTTCTGAAAATGTTTTTTGTTTTTTCTCTGAAAATATTGCAATATATGTCAAGATCCTGAAAATAAGCATACAGATTTGATACGACAAATCTATTCTGTCAGTGTAAAATTAAAACATACATTCATGGTTGAAAAAAATCAATTATACATATTTACATTTATTTCAGCCTCCCTTAAAACAATAAAAAATTAATCAGTTGTCCATGTTTAAGGATATGTGTGTGCATATAACTGTGTCACTGTAAGACAATATGCTATGCAGCCATTACAATAGCAGATTTTCATATTTAATAAATGAGAAACTGTTACAAACAATGTAAATTTATACATTGCATTATATAAAGTGGGAATATGCATTTTTTAGTATTTCATAAAATGTCTACTTTGTGCAAATAACTAATCCAATTATTTGTAATGTTTAAGAAGACAATATTCTTTTAAAAAATAATTGGAAAGATATGGTCTAAATATATAATATTCAAATTGTGTATGAGTCAATATGATTTCTGGGAGATAACAAAATCATTGTGCAGCAAATACAAAAAAAGTAGCTTCCTACTCTAATTCCTTCTCTCCCAATATTATAATAGCCAAATATATATACCATTAATTTAAATTGGTTTGGGGATATAGTTATATCTGGTACATTTTTTCTCTATATGTCAATATACCCTTTATATATAATAAGGAAAAAATCACATACTGTAGACTTTTATTGGCATTTTTTTGTCTTTTGCCTTGACAGTGATGGTTAAGACTGATAATACATCATCAACATGTGGCCATCTCTGCATATGAATCATAGGCCAGTAATTGTTGAGTACAGTATGCTACTTACTTGTTCTAAAACCATCAGTTTCTTAAATAAATATGTGTCACATCTTTGGAAAGAGGTTGAAAAGCTAATGAATTCTCTCACAAGTGCAAACAAATATATTTTTCCATAATTTCACAAATCAACAAATATTTTACATAGTGGCTTGAACTCTCAGTGCTTTTCAATATGAAAATATTACTTGTAAAGAGCCATTTTCTAAAAAAATTAGAAATAATTTCCATTATTTTTGTCTTTGTACATATGTTTTAACATATAAATATTTTAACCCATGTCTATTTTAGCAAAATTTCAGTTTCTACCCATTCAATAACGTTGATGTATAATATATATAAAATGTTTTATTAGCTGCTTTCTTCCATCCTTCCCCATTCAAGACTACCTTCTTATTTTGTTTTCTCTCTGTTCAGAAATATACCTATACCTATTTCAGAAACATTGTACGGAGTAAATTTTAATATACTCCACTGATTTTAGGGGTTTTCCTCATCACCAAAGCATATCCAATTAAATAGCTGATCTGTGATTACAAAGTTGCAGATATACTTAAAGAAATTCTTGCCTGTTAAAAAGATATCTCTTATAAACATTGCAGTATGTTAAACTGCTTTAAAGTGAAAGAAACCCGCTGTTTATTTAATAACAAGATATGGTAAGTAATAATAGTGTTCATATTTTGTACTTAAATATTCAAAATATATGTTGTATCTATATAGCTGGGGAATTCATTTATTCCTAATTCTTAATCAATATCCTAAAGTTATATATTTTTACACAATGAAAAAAAATTAACAGTAATTAAAAATTCATCCCTAGTGCTAAGTCTTGAAATGTATGGGGGTTAATGGATCTGTTCTTTTACTTGCTAAATAAAATGTGTCCCCTTAGATGATGGTTACAATTTCTTAATTAAGAATCCACTAAAGTGCCATCCAAATGTACATAATTTATTCTCTTTATATTATTGCACTGGGAATTTGGCCAATGAATAAAACATTTTATTCTGAGGCAAAATGGAAAATAACATTTTAAAGTTTGATGAGAAATATCATTTCTTGAACTTGTTTTAACAATAAATCTATAATATAATGAAGAGCAAATCAGGTTAGTACCTAATCTGACTTTCAGGAAGGGTACTAGCTGAAATCTCAAATGATTACTTCTTAAAGAAAATATAGAACTTTCAGTAATGGAGAGAAAATATGCATATTTGCCTATATGTGTATTTGTATACATTGTTCATTGTAACTGTTGTTACTATTTTCTCATATGAAATAATTGTTTCTCCTAGCCATAAATGTCATAACAGAAGATAAGTATATTAACTTAGTTTTTTGAATGACAAAAGATAGATGTCAGAAGCTTCATAAGGAAAAAGCTTTTGAATGAGACATTAAGTACTAGAAGGAAATCTACTCTAGATGTTAACGTAACATCAGTGATGGTTTGCTTGTTCGTCTTATGAAATTTTCCCTTGAAAAGAAGTATAAGTTTTTAGAAAGTCCTTCATTGAAAGAAAAACTTCTGAAAATTTCAGTTAATGATATTGTTAGAGCTACTTAGTGGACATGGACTTAACATTGCCTCGTTTCTGAGTTGTGGTCATTCTCTAAATCATTTAAGTCACTTTCATACACTATTTTATGCATATTTCTGGACTAAGTTGGTTGATATTTCAAATAGTCAGTAATGGTAACAAAAAAGTACATGATATGAAGCTGTTACATTAAAACTATGTTTAAATCATTGTTTTTATTTTTGATTTTTTTTAAAATTAGAGGGTTCAATTTGTTCCTTAAAAAAATATTTATTCCCCATCACCAAAACCTCTCTGTTTGCTTGTCGTGTCAACTTCAAGTAATTGTGGTTGTTATATCTTCTCCCCCCCCCCGGTTTTGTGTGTGTGTGTGTGTGTGTGTGTGTGTGTGTGTGTGTGTGTGTGTGTGTGTGTGTGTGTGTGTGAATTTATATATTAATTTTTAGCTCCCACCAATAAGTGAGAACATGTGGTATTTCTCTTTCTGTGCCTGACTTGTTTCACTTAATATAATTCTCTCAAGGTCCATCCATGTTGTTGCAAATGGCAGTATTTCATTCGTTTTTATAGCTGAGTAGTATTCCATTGTGTAGATGTACCACATTTTCCATATCCACTCATCTGATGATGGACATTTGGGCTGGTTCCAACTCTTGGCTATTGTAAAGAGTGCTGCGATGAACATTGGGGAACAGGTATACCTTCGACTTGATGATTTCCATTCCTCTGGGTATATTCCCAACAGTGCGATAGCTGGGTCGTATGGTAGGTCTATCTGCAATTGTTTGAGGAAACTCCATACCATTTTCCATAGAGGCTGCACCATTTTGCAGTCCCACCAACAATGTATGAGAGTTCCTTTTTCTCCACAACCTTGCCAGAATTTATCGTTCAGAGTCTTTTGGATTTTAGCCATCCTAACTGGGGTTAGATGGTATCTCAGTGTGGTTTTGATTTGCATTTCCCGGATGCTGAGTGATGTTGAGCATTTTTTCATATGTCTGTTGGCCATTTCTATATCTTCCTTAGAGAAATGCCTACTTAGCTCTTTTGCCCATTTCTTAATTGGGTTGCTTGTTTTCTTCTTGTAAAGTTGTTTGAGTTCCTTATATATTCTGGATATTAATCCTTTGTCAGATGTATATTTTGCAAATATTTTCTCCCACTCTGTTGGTTGTCTTTTAACTCTTTTAATTGTTTCTTTTGCTGTGCAGAAGCTTTTTAGTTTGATATAATCCCATTTGTTTATTTTTCCTTTGGTTGCCCATGCTTTTGGGGTCGTATTCATGAAGTCTGTGCCCAGTCCTATTTCCTGAAGTGTTTCTCCTATGTTTTCTTTAAGAAGTTTTATTGTTTCAGGGTGTATATTTAAATCCTTAATCCATTTTGAGTTGATTTTAGTATATGGTGAGAGGTATGGATCTAGTTTGCTTCTCCTGCATATGGATATCCAGTTATCCCAGCACCATTTGCTGAAGAGGCAGTCCCTTCCCCAGTGAATAGACTTGGTGCCTTTGTCAAAGATCAGATGGCAGTAAGTGTGTGGGTTGATTTCTGGATTCTCTATTCTATTCCATTGGTCATTGTGTCTGTTTTTATGCCAGTACCATGCTGGTTTGGTTATTATAGCTTTGTAGTATAGCTTAAAGTCAGGTAGTGTTATGCCTCCCGCTTTATTTCTTTTGCTCAGCATTGCTTTGGCTATGCATGGTCTTTTATTGTTCCATATAAATGTCTGGATAGATTTTTCCATTTCTGAGAAAAATGTCTTTGGAATTTTGATGGGGATTGCATTGAATTTGTATATCACTTTGGGTAGTATGGACATTTTCACTATGTTGATTCTTCCAATCCAAGAGCATGGGATATCTTTCCATCTTCTTGTATCCTCTCTAATTTCTCTCAGCAGTGGTTTGTAGTTCTCATTATAGAGATTTTTCACCTCCTTGGTTAACTCAATTCCTAAGTATTTTATTTTTTTGGTGGCTATTGTAAATGGGCAGGCTTTCTTGATTTCTCGTTCTGCATGTTCACTATTGGAGAAAAGAAATGTTACTGATTTTTGTGTGTTGATTTTGTATCCTGCTACTGTGCTGAAACCATTTATCAATTCCAGCAGTTTTTTTGTAGAGGTTTTAGGCTGTTCGATATATAGGATCATGTCATCTGCAAACAGGGACAGTTTGACTTCATCTTTTCCAATCTGGATGCCCTTTATTTCCTTCTCTTCTCTGATTGCTCTGGCTAGTACTTCCAACATGGATAAATTTCTGGACACACACAAGCTCCCAAAACTGAACCATGAAGACGTAGAAAATTTGAACAGACCAATAACAATAAAGGAGATTGAAGCTGTTATCAGAAGGTTCCCAACAAAGAAAAGCCCAGGACCAGATGGATTCACAGCAGAATTTTACCAAACATTCAAAGAGGTATTGACACCAATTCTTTACAAACTATTCCAAAAGATTGAAACGGACGCAAATCTCCCAAACTCATTCTATGAAGCAAACATCATCCTGATACCAAAACCAGGTAAAAATATAACCAAAAAAGAAAACTACAGGCCGATATCCTTGATGAATGTAGATGCAAAAATCCTCACTAAAATACTAGCAAACAGAATACAGCAACACATACGTAAAATTATTCATCACGATCAAGTGGGATTCATCCCAGGGATGCAAGGTTGGTTCAACATACGCAAATCAATAAATGTGATACACCATATTAATAAACTCAAACACAAGGACCATATGATCATCTCTATAGATGCTGAAAAAGCATTTGATAAAGTTCAGCACTCATTCATGACAAAGACCCTCTATAAGTTAGGTATAGAGGGAAAATATCTCAACATAATTAAAGCCATATATGCCAAACCCACTGCCAATATCATCCTGAATGGGGAAAAGCTGAAAGCTTTTCCTTTAAGAACAGGAACTAGACAAGGATGCCCACTCTCACCACTCCTCTTCAACATAGAAGTGGAATTTAATTACTTTTTTAAAGGATCTGTAAACAGGTCAGGAATGCATATTGCTTAAAAAATGATTGCAGTTACACAGGTCAGGAATGCATATGATTAAAAAATGATTGCAGTTACACAGTGGAGCATCATGTCTTCTTTTCTGATCTCTTTCCATCTCTCATCTCTGGTTTGCTTGTGTTTGTACTTCATGCTCTCAGAACAGTTTTCTCCACATACCTGGAACTATGGTTGCAAACAGATTTTTAAGAGTGTCATAGAGAGAAAAAGTGGGCTTTTTTCTGCTATTCATAGAAAACAACGACAAACATAGAAGCAAATTCCATGGAAATGGCTTCTCATTGATATGGCTTAAGAATTACATATTTATTCCTTGAACAATCACTGTCATCAAGAATGAAAAATAGGATTGCCTTGGCCTAAGTCATGTGTAACAGAACACTGTGACTAAGGATTTAATCTGCTACTAGAGAAAAAAATAATAAAATAAGATAAAATAAAATAAAAGTACAGTAGGTGTAGGTCACGAGATTCAATATCCTATAAAACAAAAACACTTAAGAATATATGCAGGAATATATAAGTAAATATTTATTTCAATGTTACAAAACTTAGTAAGTATACTTTGTTTCCTCTGTCAATGAGGTTAAGGTAGCATTTGGGGATATAAAGTATGCAAATATGGAAAACTGGATATGTCAAATCATAGCTATTAAAAGTACTCATATTTTTCATGGTAGCACAAGAGAAGCTTTGGAACAGATTCTTTATACATAATGAGAATGAAAATTTTTCTCCCTTTATTAAATGTGAATTTATTAGAGACATATGGCTTCAGCAAATTAAAAAATATATAAATTTTTTGTATTTCCTATTGCCTTTATTCCAAGGAGAGAAGAGCCTCTGTGAAAGTGTGTGAGCTATTCTTCTAGCAGGGGGCAGCATTATAAACCTTGGTCTCAGGAAACTGTGGATTTTGTTGGACTGGGAGTATCGATGAACTGGCAGAGGGAGAGAACACACCTAGGGTTACCGGTTGGGGTGGAGGTGGGGAGAATGAGGGACATTGGGGACAGGTTGGGTGGGGGACATGGAATAACTTCAGTTTGAGATGGTGGGCATGCTGATAGTATTTATTTGCTCACCACATCTTGGGCACAGGTGCTGACGGTCAGCTCTGTGCCCTGTGAATATGTATGAACAATAATAATAATAATAATAACAACAACAACAATAATAACAATAACAATAACAACAACCACAACAACAACAATAATAATAATAATAATTTTTAAAAAGCTTAATTCGATTCAGAATTTTTTAAAAAGTACCAATGAAAGATTCTCACGTATGATAATGAGACCTGGCACCATTTATTTTCATATTGTGGTGTTATAAGTAACTTTTTGGATGTTAATTGTACTTTTGTATTTTGAAACATTTAAATAAGCAATTTGGGGGATTACTACAGAAAAAAAATATTCATTTAGACTAGTTTCATTTAAAACAAATATTATTTGAATAAAATGTAAAATCTGATTTTGCTCTATAATGTGAAAAAATAGAATAAAATGAATGAGCCTTTTAAACCGGAATTGCAGGAAGGATGCTTAACTTAATAGGAAAAATTGCATTTAAAACACTAAATTACATGTAAGTGGTTTATTAGTACGTAAGTCATTTATCCATTTTTAAAGCTCCATTTTGGTAAGAATCATTAACTAGTTTATGACAATGTGCACTTCCAAATTAAACAGCAAAATCTGTTAATGCAATATATAAATAAAATTTTATGTATTTACATGAAAATATATTTCAGTTAGACTGAATTAGTAAAGGTTGCTAATGTGTGATTATAATTTGCCTTGATATATTAATATATAAAATACTCTCCTTTCTCTATTTGAGACTAAATTTGGGAAAAGTGTAAACAGTCTCCTCAGTTATCACAATCACCTACTTGAAGTTAAATGCCCCATATGACTACCGAGGTCCTAGTCCCGTCCCTGAAGAACAGAATTATCTCTGGGAAGAGTTGAAAGAAGACAAACAAAACGAATATCTCAAAAAAGGGTTAAAAGAAGAAAAAGAGTTTTGTAGCCAAATGTGCTAGCTTTTATATCAGAACACTGAAGATTTTCCAGCAATCCTAAAAATATATAGTCTCCCTGTATTGATATAGAACAGTAGATCCCCAGTGTATTCTATCACAATTTTATTTCACTGTTAAAAAAAAAAAGAGGGAAGAAAACAAATTTGTGTGCTGTCTCTTACACATCTTTGCATTCCAGCGGTTAACTATGTGCTTCAGTCAATTAAGTGCTGAAAGGGAAGGGAAAGAAAAAGGGGAATGGGAAAGAGAAGGAAAAGGAAAGGAGAGAGGAAGCAAAAAAGGAGAAAGGGAGAAGGAAGAAGGGAAAAGCCTAGGAGATACTTATGATCTCATTAAAAGGTTAGAAAAATATTTTTGGAAAACACAAATAATAAAGCATCCCTGATTAGGCAAGAGGTTTAAACATTTTAATTTTGACCAAAATATTTCTGATGAGTATTATTTTTTATATTAATTACACTTTTGTTGCCATACAAAAGAATAAACCGAGAAATCATGTGACATATATGAAAATAAGTATTTTATTATGTAACATGCTTGTATTTCTGAGTATGAAAATCATGGGTAACATAAAATTAATGTTTTATTTTGGGTAAGATTATAAGCGTAGGTTACTCTTACATGTTGTCAATTTTAAAAAGTTACTGTTTACATCTAGCAACTTAATTTCTTGTAAAGGTTAGTCACTATTAATCACCCTAGCTGCCAAAAAGTTAGGTGGCATCAGGTAAACCCACTGGCAGGAAAAGATCAAGTTCGTACAGCTGTGTACCTAACGGCAGTACGTGAGTATTTGAAAATTCATTTTTTCCTTTCTGATGTGCATATGGTTACAGATTGCTCTTCATATAAATCTGTGTGGCATGTGAACATTTTCCCATCTGGAAGATTGTTCATAAAACTCATTTTCTATGATTTAATGAAACAAAAAACCCACCAGCATGAACAGTTTTAGCTCTGAATTCCAACACTGGTATAGGTGTTGCAATCATTTGTATGTTCCATGTTTCTAATTTTACAAATGATTAATTTGTGTTTCAAAGGTAGTAAATCTGGTACAATGACCCATGGTTATCATTCATGGTATTATAAATCAAAGAAATACATGTTTTAATATTTTTCAAACCCTTATCTCCTACTCTTCCCTAAACACCACCTCATAAAATTTACTGGTTCAGAAGAGCTGAATGTCTTGGAAAAAAATGTGCTGTAGTTTACTAGAAGCTGTTGCTGGCTTTGCATAAATTGAAGCATAGATTATATAATTTAAATGTACCAAAACAAATGATATTTTTTGGAATTAAATTAGAATTTTATTGCTTTCTCTGATCATTTTGGAAACCATTTTGTAATAAAAGATTATTATCATCCATGCTAGGGCTGTGCAATCTCTACAAATGCAGACACCAGATCAAAAATTGTCCACCAGCACCTACTCAGAAAAAATAAATAAATAAAACTTTCCTGAAAAATATTAACAAAAATATTAGACAGAGATGACTTGAGAAAATAAATATTTTTATTTTCATTTTAAAAAAAGCTAATAGTCCACTCTATCTCAGATAATCATATCAGTGTCTTTTAGATAAAAAGATTAATATCGTCCATGCTCCCCCAAATTTTACAATATTTTGTAAAATATTTTTTTTACAATTGTAAATACTTTTTTTTACAAAGTATTTACAATTACTTTGTAAAAGAAACGTATCTCCTTGGCAGAAATGAAGAACTTCATTTAAAACCACTAACATATGATTACATTGTAATTATTTCTTTCCTTTACAGGCTGATCAACTTGAGAAGATAAACACATTTTAACATAAAAAATTGAACTGCAGTACATCTAGGTTTATAAATAGAGAGTACTCAGTGTGAACTACCAATATATCCTAATTCTAATAAAGATCAGTAGTATGAAAAAGAATAAGATGAGAAAGTTATATATAGTATATCTTGACATTAATCAAAATGCTTTGCTTTTGATATGTATGTTTTTTCTTTATTGTGTACTTTAAAAGTATTATCTGAATTATATTAAAGGGATATATGTACTTTATTAATTGTCATCCTCACTAATTAGTTATAGAGATAATATTAAAATGGAACTAGAACTCTGCATTTAAATATGGTGGCTGTTAACCTCATATGACTAAAGAGAAGTTAAAATATGCGAGGTCTAAATTGAAATGTGCCATATTACATACACACTGAATTTTGAAGACTCAATGTAGAAAAAAAAGCATGTAACGCATTTCATTAATTATTCTGAAATACTGATTATGTTTTGACATATTAACTTTTTAAATACATAGGCTAAAAGAAAATATATTATTAAAATAAATTCAACTTCATTTTTTTTAAATGTGACTACTAGAAACTTAAAATATTATATATATGGCATGTATATTTCAATTGGAAAACACTGAGTTTTCCTTATAAATTATTATTTTCATGAATTGAGAAATACACACAGGTGTTTTGTTTTCTAACCAATGCTTATGAATACCTTGATGTATTATCTGGTCATGTTAGTCTGTTTTGCTATGTTTTGAATGATCTGAAATTATGGCAAAGAAAGAAAAAGGATAAACCAACTTGTGTATGTGTATATTTATGTGTGCACTTGTAATTTTCTGGGTGTACTTATTTTTTGTGATGTAAGGTATATTAAGAGATTTGAAATTTTATTGAAATAAATGGCCTTATATTACAGGTGGTAGAACTAAATAAGGCAGAGATTAATATAATTTACCTTTTGTAAATTATTAGTTTATCATAGACCAACAGACTCAAAGGAAGTAATTAGACATTACTAGAAAAGTGGGACACAATTTTAAAAATGCACAAGTATTATGTATACATATGTGTGTGTGCATATATGTGTACATATGTAATACACACATGAGAGGGGTCTTCAAAAAGTTCTCGAAAATTTGTATTATCTTTTAATTCCATTTTTCCATGATTTTCTTGAAGTACCCTCATGTATATTTGTATGTTTAAAGTCATGTTAAAGGTACCAAGCCACACAGTTTTTAAGGGGTCAAAATCTCAGAATGAAGGAAAGTTTAGTGGGGTATGCTAAAACTTATGCAAAAATGCTTTGTTTCTTGAGGTATTTCCTCACTCATAAGTGGCTTATGAGGAAAGGTTAAGAAATGAAAGCAAAGAAATGGAGAAGCAAAGCAGAATGTTTGTAGACTTATGAAGATGAGGAGACATATATTGGAGTTCATGGACGGCTGAGGAGAAAGGGCAAGATCTGAGGGTTTCAATTATGATCTAGAAACTGCTATGCTATAGAAACAAGTGCAAATCAAGAATAAGCTATCCTTCACAAAGGCATAATCCCAACCTTGATTATTGTGTCTTTGTTTAGATTAAAATGATAACTGCCTGACAGAACAAATGTTAAGCTTCCCCTGAAGAAAAAAATAATGTTATTAAAAAGTGGACATTGTGGCTTATCCAATGACCGCTTTCAAATGTATAACAAATAAATGAATAAATAAACAACTAGTATGCCAAAAAAGACCAAATGCCTTAAAACCAGTAGAAAAAAACCTTACTATTTTGATATCACAAATAGACAACATACACTTTTAAAAGCCTGATAAATATGTAAAGGAAACTAAAAAAAAAAAAAAGATAACTATTTCTATTTATAATGTGGAATCTAGAAAAAAAAAAGAATCGAATTAATATCCTAAAAATGAAGAGTATAATAAGCAAAAAAGAGCATTAGCGATATAAAAAATAGATGTCTTACCAATATATTAAACAAAGCAGAGTATTGGAACACTAGACAGTACTGAGACTATTGACGATGTACGGTATTGAATGAGAGAGAGAGAGAGGAAGGCAGGAAAGAAGGAAGGTAGGTAGATAGGAAAGGAGGAGGAAAGGAAATCTCTTAAGGAATGTAAGAGATGTAAGGTGCAAAGTAGAAAATGTCTAAAATACACCTTATTGAATTACCAGAAGAAAAGTGGAGGTTTTTATTTTCCTTAATTGGTTATGAATATTCATGGAGTAAAAAGCTGACTGTCACCACTTGTGCCCAAGATGTGAAGGCCAGATCCATACTGGCAGCACGCCCACTACCACAAGTTGCAATTACACCCCATATCCCCCCACCAATTAATCCCTGACCTCTTTCTTCATCCGCCTTTCCTCCACTCCACTTTGTATCCCTAGGTAAGCTCTCTCCCTCTGCAAGTCCAATGGACCAATGTGGTCTTTCATTCCTTCCTTCTATCTCCCGTAGTTCCCACTTATGAGGGGGTACGTGTGGTATTTTCTCTCTGTATTGTGCTTATTTCATTCAACATAAGTTTCTCCAAGCTCATCCATGTTGCAAATAGCAGAATTTCATTCTTTTTTATGGCTGAGTAGTGTTCCATGGTGTAGATATACATTTTCTTTTCTTTTTCTTTCTTTCTTTCTTTTTTTAAATTTAATTTTATTTTGTCAATATACAATGTGGTTGATTATTGTGGCCCATTACAGAAAACTCCCTCCCTCCGACCTCTCCCCCCTCCCTCACATCAACCTCGTATCTGTTCACTTCTTGTATCAACTTCAAGGAATTGTGATTGTCGTGTCTTCTCCCCCCCCCAGTTTATTTGTGTATTTATTTATTTATTTTTAGCTCCCACAAATAAGTGAGAACTTGTGATATTACCCTTTCTGTGCCTGACTCGTTTCACTTAATATAATAATCTCTAGGTCCATCCATGTCATTGCAAATGGCAGTATTTCATTCTTTTTTATAGCAGAGTAGTATTCCATTGTGTAGATATACCACATTTTCCACATCCACTCATCTGATGATGGACATTTGGGCTGGTTCCAACTCTTAGCTATTGGAAAGAGTGCTGCAATGAGCATTGGAGAACAGGTATACCTTCGACTTGATGATTTCCATTCCTCTGAGTCTATCCCCAGCAATGTGACAGCTGGGTCATATCGTAGATCTATCTGCAATTATCTGTGGAACATCCATACCAATTTCCATAGAGGCTGCACCATTTTGCAGTCTCACCAACAATGTATGAGAGTTCTTTTTTCTCTGCAAGTTTGCCAGCAGTTACCATACAGTCTTTTGGATATTAACCATCCTAACTGGGGAGAGATGGTATCTCAATGTGGTTTTAATTTGCATTTCCTGAATGCTGAGTGACATTGAGAATTTTTCCATGTGTCTGTTGGCCATTTGTATATCTTCATTTGAGAAATGCCTATTTAGCTCTTTTGCCCATTTTTTAATTGGGTTACTTGTTTTTTGTTGTAAAGTTGTGTCAGTTCCTTATATATTCTGGATATTAATCCTTTGTCAGATGTATATTTTGCAAATGTTTTCTCCTATTCTGTTGGTTGTCTTTTAACTCAGTTAATTGTTTCTTTTGCTGTGCAGAAGCTTTTGAGTTTGATATAATCCCATTTGTTTATTTTCCTTTGGCTGTCCATGCTTTTGGGGTTGTATTCATGAAGTCTGTGCCCAGTCCCACATCCTGAAGTGTTTCTCCTACATTTTCTTTAAGAAGTTTTATTGTTTCAGGGTGTATATTTAATTCTTTAATCCATTTTGAGTTGATTTTAGTATATAGTGAGAGGTATGGGTCTAGTTTCATTCTCCTGCGTGTGGATATCTGGTTATCCCAGCACCATTTGCTGAAGAGGCAGTCTCTTCCCCAGTGTATAGGCTTGGTGCCTTTGTCAAAGATCAGATGGCTGTAGGTGTGTGGGTTGATTTCTGGATTCTCTATTCTATTCCATTGATCAGTGTGTCTGTTTTTATGCCAGTACCATGATGTTTGGATTATTATAGCTTTTAATATAGCTTAAAGTCAGGTAGTGTTATGCTTTCAGCTTTATTTTTTTTTCTCAGAATTGCTTTGGCTATGTTTGGTCTTTTGTTATTCCATATAAATGTCTGGATAGTTTTTTTTTTTTTTCCATTTCTGAGAAAAATGTTGGAATTTTGATGGGGATTGCATTGAATTTGTATATCACTTTGGGTAGTATGGACATTTTCACAATGTTGATTCTTCCAAGCCAAGAGCATGGGATATCTTTCCATCTTCTTGTGTCCCCTTTAATTTCTCTCAGCAGTGGTTTGTAGTTCTCACTATAGAGATTTTTCACATCCTTGGTTAACTCAATTCCTAAGTTTGTTTTTATTGTTGTTGTTGTTTGTTTTGGGTTTTTTTTTTTTTAGTGGCTATTGTAAATGGACAAGCTTTCTTGACTTCTCTTTCTGCATGTTCACTATTGGAGAATAGAAATGCTACTGATTTTTGTGTGTTGATTTTGTGTCCTGCTACTTTGCGGAAATCATTTATCACCTCCAAGAGTTTTTTTGTAGAGGCTTTAGGCTGTTCGATGTATAGGATCTTGTCATCTGAAAACAGGGACAGTTTGACTTCATCTTTTCCAATCTGGATGCCCTTTATTTTCTTATCTTCTCTGATTACTCTGGCTAGTACTTCCAACACTGTGTTGAACAAGAGTGGTGAGAGTGGGCATCCTTGTCTAGTTCCTGTTCTTAAGGAAAAAGCTGTCAGCTTTTTCCCATTCAGTATGGTATTGATAAGTCAATATATGGACTTATCATATATTGCTTTAATTATGTTGAGACACTTTCTATCTATACCTAACTTGTAGAGAGTCTTTATCATGAACGAGTGTTGAATTTTGTCAAATGATTTTTCAGCATCTATAGAGATGATCATATGGTTCTTGTGTTTAATTTTATTGATATGGTGTATCACATTTATTGATTTGCCTATGTTGAACCAAACTTGCATCCCTGGGATGAATCCCACTTGAGAATTATGTGTAATTTTGCATATTTGTTGCTGTATGCTGTTAGCTAGTATTTTATTGAGGATTTTTGCATCTATATTTGTCAAATATATTGGCCTGTAGTTTTCTTTTTTTGTTGTATATTTACCTGGTTTTGATAACAGGGTGATGTTTGCTTCATACAATGAGATTGGGAAAATTTCCTCTGCTTCAATCTTTTGGAATAGTTTGTAGAGAATTGCTGTCAATTCCTCTCTGAATGTTTGGTAGAATTCCGCGGTGAATCCATTGGGTCCTGGGCTTTTCTTTGTTGGGAGCCTTCTGATAACAGCTTCAATCTCTTTTATTGTTGTTTGTCTATTCATATTTTCTACATCATCTTGGCTCAGTTTTGGTAGTTTGTGTGTGTCCAGACATTTATCCATTTCCTCCAGATTTTGAAAATGGTTGGCATATAGTTGTTCATAGTAGTCTCAAATGATTCCTTGTATTTCAGAGGTATCAGCTGTAATATCACTTTTTTATTCCTAATTTTTGTTATTTGGGTCTTTTCTTTTTTTAGTTAGCTTTGCTAATGGTTTGTCAATTTTTTTTTTCTTTACAAAAAACCAACGTTTTTATTCATTGATCTTTTGTACTGTTTTTTGGGTTTCAATTTCATTAAGTTCTGCTCTGATCTTAATGATTTCTTTCCATCTGCTAACTTCGGGTTTGGATTGTTCTTGTTTTTCTAGTTCTTTAAGGTGAAGTATGAGGTTGTTCACTTGCCGTCTTTCCATCCTTCTGAAGTAAGAATTTGATGCAATAAATTTCCCCCTTAGTACTGCCTTTGCAGCATCCCACAGGTTTTGGTATGATGTATCATTGTTTTCATTAGTTTCAATAAATTTTTTGATTTCCTGTTGATTTCTTCTCGGACCCATATGTCATTAAGTAGAATGCTGTTTAATTTCCATGTGTTTGTATAGTTTCCAGAATTTCGTTTTTTATTGATTTCTAATTTTAAACCATTGTGGTCTGAAAACATACATGGGATAATTCCAATTTTTTTGAATTAGTTGAGACTTGATTTGTGACCTAACTTGTGGAATATCCTGGAGAATGATCCATGTGCTGATGAGAAGAATGAATATTCTGAGATTGTTGGATGGAATATTCTGTAGATATCTGCCAAGTCCACTTGGTCTAGAGTATTGTTTAGATCTTGTGTTTCTCTGCTGATTCTTTTCCTAGATGATCTGTCCAATATTGACAGTGGGGTGTTCAGGTCCCTTGCTATTATGATATTAGTGTCTATTTCCTTCTTTAGGCCTAATAGAGTTTGCTTTATAAATCTGGCTGCTCCGACATTGGTTTTGAATATATTTATGATTGTTATGTCTTCTTGTTGGATGAATCCATTTATCATTATGTAGTGGCCCTCATTATCTCTTTTTATGGTTTTTAGTTTAAAGTCTATTTTATCAGATATAAGAATCGCTACTCCAGTTCGTTTTTCATTTCTGTTTGCATGGTAAATCTTTTTCAATCCTTTCACTCTTAGTCTATGTGAGTCTTTATGGGTGAGGTGGGTCTCTTGAAGGCAGCATATAGTTGGGTCCTCCTTTTTAATCCAGTCAGCCACTCTGTGTTTTTTGATTGGGGAATTTAATCCTTTTACATTAAGAGTTGTTATTGAAAGTGTTGATTTACTCCTAGCATTCTATTGATTTTTGTTTGGATGTCTAAAGTGCCTTTTGTTCCTTTCTTTCTGATTTAATATTTCTCTTCCATATTTGTTGGTTTCTTGGGTTATAAATAAACTTTCTTTTGTTTTTGTTTCTTCATTGTTGGTATTTTTATTTTACTAGTGGGTTTTGATTTTTCTTGAGTTTTTGTGGCAGTGGTGGTTATTTTTCAGATACCAAACCCAGTACTCCCTTGAGAATTTCTTGTAAGGGTAGTTGTGTGGTAGTGAACTCCTGCAGTTTTTGTCTGTCTGAGAAATATACTATTTGTCCTTCATTTCAGAAGGATAGCCTTGTGGGGTAGAGTATTCTTGGCTGGCAACCTCTGTCTTTTAGGATTTCGAAAATATCATCCCATTCCTTTCTGGCTTTTAGGGTTTGTGATGAAAAGTCTGATGTTAGTCTGATGGCAGCTCCCTTATAGGTGATTTGATGCTTCTCTCTGGCAACTTTTAAGATTCTCTCTTTGTCTTTGAATTTTGCCAATTTGACTATAACATGTCTTGGAGAAGACCTTTTTGGGTTGAATACAGTTCAGGATCTTTGAAGTTCCTGAATCCAAAGATCTGTCTCTTTTCCTATACCTGGGAAATTTTCTGCCACTATTTTGTTCAATATGTTTTCAATGCAATCTCCTTTTCCTCCCCTTCTGGAATACCAGTGACTTGGAAATTTGAGCACTTAAGGTTGTCTGATATCTCTCTTAGATTTTCTTCAATGTTTTTAATTCTTTTTTCTTTTTCTTTTCTTTCTTTTTTTTTTTTTTTTTGTCTGCCTATGTTATTTCAAACTGCTCATCTTCAAGGTCAGAAATTCTCTCTTCTGCTTCTGCAAGCCTTCTGGGTAAACTCTCTGTTTTGTTTTTTATTTCTTTGAATGAATTCTTCAGCTTGGCAAGATCTGCTATATTCTTTTTCAGGGAATTGATTTCCTTGTACTTTTCTTCTTTCAGGTCCTGTATACTTTCCCATGTTTCATCGTGTTGTCTAGCTGAGTTTTCTTTTATTTCATTTAGTTTCCATAGAATTATCACTCGAAATGCCATGTCAGACATTTCAAGGGCTTCTTGTTTAATAGGATCTAGAGCTTGAGTGTTATTACCCTTTGGTGGTGTACTTTCTTGACTTTTCATATTTCTAGTATCTTTCCTTTGATGTTTAGTCATTATGGCAAGGGATTTCACAATCCACTGTTTCAACACTATTGTCTGGCTAGGATCCTGCTGGCGCTGCCAATTTGGCATGGCTTCCTAGGCATCTGCTCAGTTGCCCGCTAGTGCCGAGGGGCTTGTGATCTCCATGGGTCTCAGGCCTCTTCAGCCAATCACCTCTCCAGTCAGTGCACAGTCAGCCAGGCTGAGGATGGGGTCTGGCAGTGGTGAGGCCTACCTGCTCAGTAGCACACTGGTGCCGTGGGGCATAGTCCTACATATATATTTTCCTTATCCAATCATCCATCCATGCACATTTAGGTTGGTTCCATGTCTTGGCTATTGTGAACAGAGCTGCAACAAACATGGGAATGTTTGTATCCCTTCAACTTAATGTTTTCCATTCCTTTGGGTATGTACCCAAAAGTGGGATTGCTGGATCATATGGAAGCTCTGTCTGTAGTTGTTAGAGAAACCTCCGTACTGTTTTCCATAGTGGTTGTACTATTTTACAGTCCACCAGCAGTGTAGGAGCATTCCTTTCTCTCTATATCCTCACCAGCTTTTGTTGTTCTTTGTATTTTTTAATATAGCCAGTCAAATGTGGTGAGGGATATCTCATTGTGGCTGTAATTTGCATTGCCCTGATGACTAATGATGTTTAGCATTTTTTCATGTACCTGTTGGCCATTTGTATGTCTTCCTTTGAAAAGTGTCTATTCAGATACTTTGCCCATTTTTTAATTGATTATTTGGTTTCTTACTGTGTAATTGCTTGAGTTACTTGTATATTTTGGATATCAATCCCTTGTCAGATGCATAGTTATTAAAAATTTTCTCCCACTCTATACGTTGTTGTTTCACTCTGTGGTTGTTTACTTTCCTGCGCAGAAGCTTTTTATTTTGATATAGTCCCATTTGTTTTACTTCTCTTTTGTTGCTTGTGCTCTGGGGCTCTTTGCCCAGACCTTGTTCCCAAAGTATTTCACTTATATTTTCCTTTAGTAATTTTACAGTTTTAGGTTTTATACTTAAGTCTTTAATCCATTTTGAGTTGATTTTAGTATATGGTGAGAGGTGCATGTCTAGTTTCATTCTTCTGCATACAGATATCCAATTTTCCCAGCACCACTTAATGAGGAAACAGTTTTTTCCCCAATGTGTTTTTTAGTTGCCTTTGATGGCTGTAAATATGACGGGTGCTTTCTGCATTTTCTGTTCTGCTTCACTGGTCCAAATGTCTAATTTTATCCCAGTGTCATGCTGTTTTCGTTACTATAGGTTTGTAGTATAATTTGAAGTCAGATAGTATTATGCCTCCAGATTTATTTATTTTTTTTGCTCAGGATTCCTTTGGCTATTCAGGGTCTTTTATTGTTCCATGTGAATGTTAAGATTGTTTTTTTTTCCATTTCTGTGAAGAATGCATTGGTATTTTGATGGAGATTGCATTGAATCTGTAGATCACTTTGGGTGTTATAGACATTTTCACAAAGAAGAAAGTGTCTAAAGTACATATTATTGAATTACCAAAAGGAGAGTTTTTTGTTTGTTTATTTTTTAAGTCTCAGTATTAATATTAGAAGTCTTATAAAATTCTGTAAGGTGTTGAGCCACATAATAAGCAGACATTATCATTCTTTGGCCCTCCAGAAAGTCAACAAGCAAAATCCCTAGAACATCTCAAAAAACTGTTGCCATGACTTTTTCTCATGACTGGTCCACTTTTGCTTTGACTGGACCACTTCCACCTATTGGTGCTGTGGTTTTGTTTGTGCTTTGTCTTTAACATTGTGCAGATAAAGCCATGTTTCATCTGCTGTTACAATTGTTTAAAGACATGCTTCAAGATCTTGATCTCACTTTTAAAAAATTTCCATTGAAAGCTCTACTCTCGTCTGTAGTTGATCTGGGTGCTATAGTTTTGGAAGGCATCCAGCAGATAGTTTGCTGAACAGTAAATTTTCAGTCAGAACTGTGTGTGGTGAACCAATTGAGATATCTATGGTCTTTTTGATATGCTGCTGTATTTCGTTTGCTAATACTTTGTTGAGGATTTTCAAATATGCATAATCAATTGTGTTTTAGTAAAAAAAAGAAATAGATGTCTATGGTGTTGGATGTTGTTTTTTCTGTTAATCATTGGCCCTCTTCAATTATGGAATGAACAGAATAGTTTTTATCTTGCAAACTGGTGTGGATGGTGTGCAGCTGTGGGCTCCATCTTCAACATCGCCTCCTCCTTTCTTAAAATGAGTTATCATTTTGTAAACTTCTAATTTCTCTGGGGCATATGTCAAGCATATTTTAAAGTTAGTGGAGGTGAATAGAAGTGAAGATTGCTGATAACAGACAAAATATAAAATAAATTGTGGTAGGGGCCTTACAGAAACAATAAGAGCTAGGTAATGCTGGAAAGAAGGGAGAGTTGTTCCTCTCATCATCATGTCATGAAGTTTTGAGTTACAAGACAAAGGAAAGCTTGGGACCACTGGGGAAATGAAGGACGGTGCTTGCTCTGTAATAATTCAGTATGTTTTAAAAAGGTCATTTTATTTCAAGGTTTATATAATTTCTATCTTTCCTATTCCTGATATAAATCTTCCACTTCATTTCATTTTTAGAATTACAGCTGGTCACAATAGCATCGTATAATTCCAAAACACATTTGGATACACTGGCTTTTATTTATGGAAAGATGTTTTGGTTTTTCCATTTTTATGTTATGTTGTACATTGACAGGTTACCTATTTGACTGGGAGTCCTAAAAAGAGTATTAAAAATTATGTATCAGAACAACCATTCAGAGACTCATTCTACCCTCTTTAAATGTCTCTCTGTAGATTTCCATTCCTCTGAGTATATTCCCAACAGTGGGATAGCTGGGTCGCATGGTAGGTCTATCTGCAATTGTTTGAGGAACCTCCATACCATTTTCCATAGAGGCTGCACCATTTTGCAGTCCCACCAACAATGTATGAGAGTTCCTTTTTCTCCGCAACCTCGCCACCATTTATCGTTCAGAGTCTTTTGGATTTTAGCCATCCTAACTGGGGTTAGATGGTATCTCAATGTGGTTTTGATTTGCATTTCCCGGATGCTGAGTGATGTTGAGCATTTTTTCATATGTCTGTTGGCCATTTGTATATCTTCCTTAGAGAAATGCCTACTCAGTACTTTTGCCCATTTTTTAATTGGGTTGCTTGTTTTCTTCTTGTAAAGTTGTTTGAGTTCCTCATATATTCTGCATATTAATCTTTTGTCAGATGTATATTTTGCAAATATATTCTCCCACTCTGTTGGTTGTCTTTTAACTCTGTTAATTGTTTCTTATGCTGTGCAGAAGCTTTTTAGTTTGATATAATCCTATTTGTTTATTTTTCCTTTGGTTGCCCGTGCTTTTGGGGTCGTATTCATGAAGTCTGTGCCCAGTCCTATTTCCTGAAGTGTTTCTCCTATGTTTTCTTTAAGAAGTTTTATTGTTTCAGGGTGTATATTTAAATCCGTAATCCATTTTGAGTTGATTTTAGTATACAGTGAGAGGTATGGATCTAGTTTCATTTTCCTGCATATGGATATCCAGTTATCCCAGCACCATTTGCTGAAGAGGCAGTCCCTTCCCCAGTGAATAGGCTTGGTGCCTTTGTCAAAGATCAGATGGCAGTAAGTGTGTGGGTTGATTTCTGGATTCTCTATTCTATTCCATTGGTCAGTGTGTCTGTTTTTATGCCAGTACCATACTGTTTTGGTTATTATAGCTTTGTAGTATAGCTTAAATTCAGGTAGTGTTATGCCTCCAGCTTTATTTTTTTTGCTCAGCATTGCTTTGGCTATGCGTGGTCTTTTATTGTTCCATATAAATGACTGGATAGTTTTTTCCATTTCTGAGAAAGATGTCTTTGGAATTTTGATGGCGATTGCATTGAATTTGTATATCACTTTGGATAGTATGGACATTTTCACTATGTTGATTCTTCCAATCCAAGAGCATGGGATATCTTTCCATCTTCTTGTATCCTCTCTAATTTCTCTCAGCAGTGGTTTGTAGTTCTCATTATAGAGATTTTTCACCTCCTTGGTTAACTCAATTCCTAAGTATTTTATTTTTTTGGTGGCTATTGTAAATGGGCAGGCTTTCTTGATTTCTCCTTCTGCATGTTCACTATTGGAGAAAAGAAATGCTACTGATTTTTGTGTGTTGATTTTGTATCCTGCTACTGTGCTGAAACCATTTATCAATTCCAACAGTTTTTTTGTAGAGGTTTTAGGCTGTTCGATATATAGGATCATGTCATATGCAAACAGGGACAGTTTGACTTCATCTTTTCCAATCTGGATGCCCTTTATTTCCTTCTCTTCTCTGATTGCTCTGGCTAGTACTTCCAACACTATGTTGAATAGGAGTGGTGAGAGTGGGCATCCTTGTCTAGTTCCTGTTCTTAAAGGAAAAGCTTTCAGCTTTTCCCCATTCAGGATGATATTGGCAGTGGGTTTGGCATATGTGGCTTTAATTATGTTGAGATACTTTCCCTCTATACCTAACTTATAGAGGGTCTTTGTCATGAATGAGTGCTGAACTTTATCAAATGCTTTTTCAGCATCTATAGAGATGATCATATGGTCCTTGTGTTTGAGTTTATTAATATGGTGTATCACATTTATTGATTTGCGTATGTTGAACCAACCTTACATCCCTGGGTTGAATCCCACTTGATTGTGGTGAATAATTTTATGTATGTGCTGCTGTATTCTGTTGGCTAGTATTTTAGTGAGGATTTTTGCATCTATATTCATCAAAGATATCGGCCTGTAGTTTTATTTTTTGGTTTCTTTTTTGAACATGTGTAGCTGCTTGTGAATATTCTAATCACTTACCCACACAGAATATTGTGGATTTGGTGAAAACTGTCTTAATACAATATTGTATGTGTATTAACCTCACTTTTAAAATCACGATTCAGGATCTAAGACAAAAGATATAAATGCAGTAGAAAAAATCACAATTAAATAATTTTGCTAACATTTTTCAGTTTAACTTATATTTATTTTTGTGAGGTGCAGTGTGTTGTTTCAATATATGCGTATACTGAACAATGATTCCCTAAGGATAGATGGCACAGTTTTGTACCCATTAGCTACTACTTCTCCTCTCCCTGCCATGACCGGCCTCTGGTAACCATTATTCTACATTCTTCATCTATGAGAACAACTTTTTTTTCTTTTTTGATTCCACATACAAATGAGATCATGCAGTATCTGTCGTTCTGTGCCTAACTTACTTCACTTAATAGGATGGTTTTCATTTCCATCAATGTTGCTGCAAATGATAGGACACTATTTTTTTTTACATCTGAATAGTATTATATTGTGTATATATACCAAGTATTTTAAACCATTCCTCCATTGATGGACATTTAGGTTGATTTCATTTCTTGGCTATTGGTACAAATGCTGAGATGAACACAGGAGTGCAGGGGGCTTTTTGATATATTGATTTCATTTCCTTTGGGTATATACCCAGAGGTGGATAAATGTGTCATGAGGTAGATCTATTTTTAGTTCTCTGAGGAACCTCCTTACTGTTTTCTACAATGGCTGCACCAATTTATATTGCTACAGCAGTGTAGGAGGGTTCTCTTGTCTCCACATACTTGCCAGAATTCGTTATTTTCAGTCTTGTTGATAATAGCCAGTCTAATTGGGGTGATATGATACCTCATTCTTTTTTGAATTCCCGTTTCCCTGATGATTAGTGATTTTGAGCATTTTTTCAAGTGTTTGTTGGCCATTTGTGTGTCTTTTTTTGAGAAATGTCTATTCAGGTCATTTGCCCATTTTTTAATTTGGTTATTTGTTTCTCTGCTATTGAGCTGTTTGAGTTCCTTATATATTCTGGATATTAGCCACTTGTCTGATGTGTAGTTTGCAAACATTCCCTCCCATTCTGTAGGTTTTCTCTTCTCTTTGCTGACAGTGCCCCTTTCTGTGCAGAAACTTCTTATTTTGATATGGTCCCATTTATGTATTTTTGCTTTAGTTGCCTGTGCCTTTGTAGTCTTCCTCAAAAAAACTACTGACCACTCCCATTTCACATACCATTTCCCCTAAGTTTTCTCCTAGTAGTTTCATAGTTTTTGATCTTAAATGTGGGTCTTTCATCCATTTTGAGTTGATTTTTGTGTGTGGTGAGGGATACGGTTCTAGTTTCACCCTTCTCCATGTGGATATCCAGTTTTCCCAGCGCAATTTATTGATGAGGCTGTCCTTTGCCCACTGTATATTCTTGGCACATTTAGCTGTAAATGTGTAAATGGATGGGTTTACTTCTGGTCTCTCTATTCTGTTCCATTAGTCTGTCTATTTTTATGCTAGTACCATGGTTACCATAGCTCTATAGTATACTTTGAAGTCAGGAACTGTGATACCTCCAACTTTGTTCTTTTTGTTCAGGACTGCTTTTGCTATGTGGGGTCTTTTGTGGTTCTATACAAATTTTAAGATCATTTTTTTCTATTTATGTGAAGAACGTCACTGGTATTTTGATAGGGATTGCATTGAATGTGTGAAATGCTTTGGGTAATACGGACTTTGTGATTTTGTTAATTTTTCCAACCCATGAACATGGGATATATATCCATTTATTTATGTCCTCTTCAGTATTTTTCACCAATACTTTATAGTTTTTATTGTAGAGGTTTTTCACCTCTTTGGTTAAATTCACTCTTACGCATTTCAATACTTTGTTAGCAATCATGAATGATATTACTGTCTTGATTTATTCTTCAGCTATTTCATTATGGGAATACTGAAAGGCTATTGAATTTTTATTTTTATTTTTGTATCCTGCCAATATACTGAATTAATTTATTAGCTCTAGCAAAATTTGGTGGAGTCTTTAGGGTTTTCCATGTATGTGAACATGTCATCTGCAAATAGGGATAGTTTGACTTTCTCCTTTCCAGTTTGGATGCCCTTTATTGCTTTCTCTTGCCTTATTGCACTGGCTAGAACTTCCTGTACTATGTTGAATAAGAGTTGGAAAAATTGGCATCCCTGTTTTGTTTCCAATCTTAGAGGAATTTTTGTCCATTCAGTATGATATTAGCTGTGGGTTTTACATATATGGCCTTTGTTGTGTTGAGGTACATTTCTTCATATAGTTTGTTGAGTGTTTTTATCATGAGGAGATGTTGGATTTTTATCACATGCTTTCTCTGCATCTGTTGAAATGATCATGTGGTTTTGTTCTTTCATTCTGTTGATACGATTAATCATGTCTATTTTTTTGCATATATGGAACCATCCTTGCATCCCTGGGATGAATTCCACTTGATCATGATGAATGATCTTTTTAATTTGGTGTTTGATTCTATTTGCTTGTATTTTGTTGAGGAGCTTGGCATCTTTGTTCATTAGGGATATTAGTTTGTAATTTTCTTTTTAAAAATTTATTTTTAATGATTAATAAAAATTGCTTTAAATGATTAATCAGTTCTCAATATTTTATGTACATATAACTATGCCCTGTTTTTATTTGTTTAAATTCAATATGATTATTTGCCCAGTGATTTCATTTTTATTGTTCATTTGGAAAAATATACAATAAGACTGTATTTAAACCTTTGAAAAGATTTTTAGGGTTTGTGTATATTCGGTGTTTCATTTAAATTAGCAACTGTTTGTGTACTGTATTTAGGGAGTTTCACTTAACAGGGATTATATTGTACCCTTTGACTCCCTTTTTATTAATGAGTCTTATATACAACATAATATAACTGGGTAAATATTATTTTGGACCATGATTAATGGTACAAACTGTTACCATTCTAGAAATACTGACAAAATCCTTTGGTTAAGAAAACTTTGAACATTTACCTAATTAAGAATGATATTTTATGTTAGTGTTCATACAAGGATTTAGAGAAAATGCTCAAAACAAATAAAAGTTGCCAACACATAGAGACAAGATGTTTATGTAAAAATGGTTTATCATTAATAAACAGTATAATAGAATTATCAAAGTGTTATTTAGCTGTTAAAAAGAATATAATTATATGTTTTAAATCAGAAGCAAAAATGATGTAAATTTTAATAAAAATACCTTAGTTGCACAGCAAATTGAGAATATATTTGTTCTTTAATAAAACACCCCAAGTCATTTTTTTCTTCTTTCTGATTGTAATTGATTAATAACTTGTATTTAGCTTTTTTTTCTAATAATCTTTGCTTTATCCCTTGTAAAAGAGAATTACTAGAAGACACAAAACTATTTATGTGTTTTTAAATATTATTCTACAAATTGAAGGAGCATGTTGAATGGAAGATTATATGATTTGAATGTTACTCATGTTATATACATAAGGAATTTAAACATTAAAATATTTTGTCTTATTTAATTCTATTTCTCAATGGAATAATGCACAATAGCCATTGTAAGTTAATAAAGACACAAAATTAATAAGTATTTAAATACAGTGTTTAACAGATGATATATTTCAATAAATAAATTATGAAGTGTGTACAATTTTATTGCAAAAACAGCATGTTTTAATTAGGTCTATTTGTGAATACAATGGGTTAGAATACCATACTACTTACACCCTTTGGTTACATATAGGCCTATAGCTACTGCCTTATTCTCTACCATCTTCACAGCCAGACTAAACTAAAATTGTCTCCATAAAAAGCCACTATTTTGTTATGCCCCAGTCCGTTTTGTTATACCCATTCCTACCTGGCATCTGCTGCCACCATTCAACCAAAACTCTTTTTTCAATCACCACTGATTTCCATGATACCAAAACGTAAAGGTGAACAACACTGGCACCATTTTGTGCCCTGCCCACACATTGACTCCTCCTTAACCTCATTCCTTTGTTTCACTGACCAGTTACACATCAACTTTAGGGCAAGCTGTAAAGAGAACATAGGTTTCAGGGAATGAATGATTTATTAAAGCAGGTGACATCAGTAGTCTGAGCTCTAACATCACAATGCCTCATGAATCACATTAACCTGGTGAATGATATTATCAACTTATTTTTCTTAAGATGTTTTTTTTGAAGTTATTTTTAGTAAGAGGGGCTTTTGTTATATAAATATTGTCTAACTTCAAAAAGAGAGACAAAGAGCTCTTATACGCTTTAGACTTCTGATATTTTGCTTTGTACAGCTTCCCTGTATGTAAGTCACTCAGTTAATAAATATCTCTGATTACAAATGGACCTACCAGCTTTCTTCTTCAGCCTCAAAGCACCTTGTCAATTTGGAAGGCATTATACTTTAACCCACTCTTACATACAAAGCCAAAGGAAAGTTTATGCATTTCACTTTACCATACCTTACTAGATTTTGTGCCAGCATCTATTTCTTTTTGCAATATCATTTCCCATTTATTTATTTTTATTTTTATTCTTATTTATCAATATACAACATAGTGGTTTTTTGTGTCCCTTTACCAATTTATTCTTTTCCCCCTCACTCTTTTCCCTCCCTCCCCATGTATTGAACCATCACATGCATTTTCTTTCTTTTCTCCTTCTCTGAATCCTTCTCTCTCTCTCCCCTTCACCCTATTTTTTCCCCTCTCGTACTAAGGTATTTTTAGTTTTTTTCTGTCCTTTGTTGCTTTCTTCCCTTTTAGTGCGCATCTAGTTTTGGAGTCACTTGGGAATCACTCTAGAAACCTTTTTTTTTGTTCCCAGTCTTTCCATAGGTTGCATAATACAGTACTGAAATTAAATTTCAAGTGATTGACACTAAGTGAAATAATAGTGTCTGGGAAATATAGTTTTAAAACAAGCTATCCTATCTTTTAACTCTGGTTTTAAATGTATTACTATGCAAAAGGAATAACAACTTCATTGCAGTTTTTTATAACAATTTAGTATTTTTTATTATCTCTTGACATTTATTTGATGTTGCACAAGGCTCTCTAATGTACCATTTTCAAAACTGGATTATTTGTTTCTTTCCATACCCTAGATATTTTATTCTTTTCTTTTTTCTTTTTTCCTTGTAGGCCCTATCTTACAATAGGCTTACCCGATCATAAAGTCTAAATTGTCCATTTGACCTCATTTTGAGCAGAGTTTGGTACTTTTTCTACCATAGTAATTACATCATTTGTAATCATGCACACGTACATACTCACAAACACACATACATATGTACATAATCTTCAAATAAGCTATAACATTATTAATACATGAATTGCATCTGTTTTATTCACTATTTTATCCTCAACCCTTTACATAGTATGTGACATATATTTGGCAATGCCTGGGAGTAAATGAATTCAGGAACTTAAGCTCTTTGAGATTGGGGTTTATCTTTTTTGGCTGATTCTAAATAGAGTTTGTTCCACACTTTATTTTCTTTATCATTCAAAGCATCCTAATTTGTTTTGCTATGATTTCTCATCTGTAATGCATATTGAAACATTAAATACAGAACATAAAAAATAGTAGATATTAAATACAATTGTTTCATATTAATGAATAAGTGGCTATAGTAAACACATTATTATTGAGAAATGAGTGCATCTGTCTTGTAATCTTTTGAAGGATATTTCATATTTGCCCATATGTTAAATATGTCATTTCTTCATATACTGAAGGCAATTTTCTTAATAAATTGTAATTCTCTGTTACTCTAATTTGTATTTAGTTATGGAAAATAAGACTCTAGACAATTTCTTAGACATATAAATGATCTGTTTGATAAATTAAAGGGTTATAATTTTAAATTGTACAAATATTTTATTAAAAAGATTGTGTACATTTCTGGAATATATTTCTGTTACTAAGGCTATGTTTTTAATAAAGAATAAAACATTGATTTTGAAAAGTTTCTCCTTCCTTCCTATTCGGCATCTGAATCTGCCTATTCAACAGCATGTACTTGCTTAAGAATAGATTTTTTTTCACTTTAGAAATAAAAATGCATGCCTGCATTTCACTGACTTAAAAACTCAGAAACTAAGCAATTAGTGTTTTCCCTAAGCTCTAAACACATGTGAAAATTTGCAAAATACAGTCTCTTGCATATTTTGTTTTCTTCCATTTACACTCATCATTATTATTTCATTTTATCATTCTCCCTCTACTTGTTCCAGACAAAAAGAGAGTTATCCTTAGCCCATAACACCACTAGGCCTCCTGTTGTCCAAATAATACTACATATCACTTCTTTCTCACCACTTGGCAAGGAGAGTGAAAAGAGGTATTGAAATACTAGAAGCTGGTGAATGATGTTCAAAAACAAGTACACAATAGCCAACTCAAATAAAATACAAACATGCATACATAAATTTGTGTTTTAAAATGTATATATACACAACACATTTTAACAAAAATAAATGTGATTTATTTATTTAAAAAATAAATGTGTGATTATTCAATTCACTAAAATTACCAATTTATATAAAAATGCTTAAGTTTCTAAAACAGGCAGAAGGCAGCATTTTATTGGATGGAATAAAAATCATGCTTTTAAAAAGTTCTTTGACATTTATATTAACTGATTTTTCTCTTTGTGTTTCTGTGTTATTGTAGGTAATGTTTAACCAAGGCAACCTAATAACTAGAAAATAACTAGTAATTAGGTAGCCTAATAACTATTTTATGTTTTTTCATTTTAATATGTACAATCTTTATATTTTGTTCTGTTCATGTGTGTTTGATCATCACTATAATTTGATCTTCATGATACTCCTTCTGGATGTACAGGCCATGTCCATTTACTGGTACTTTAAAGAACAGAAAGCTAAATCTCAGAGATCCAAACTTATTACTCAAAATATGTACAAATAACATGGGAAAGATGCTATAGTTACATTTAAAGGTTGACTATTTGGGAACCATTCTACAGAGAGCTGCCTGTGATTCAAGTGTTTATTGTGACTTTCTTTTGAGTTGAATGACATACAATAGCATTACTCTTCTCTGTTCTACAGGATTATAAAAGTTTATTGAAACTTCGTCATATTCTGTTACTAGTTAAAGAACATTATATTGAGATTTTGATAATTTATAGACACTAAGGCTTTTGGAGATATGCAGCCTTACATTTATTCCAGGCCTGTGAGGAGATTTTGGTGCCTATTTTTCCTTAAGCTTCCACCCTTCTGCCCAGTACATAACAAGGTAGAGCAAGACTTGTCAATTTACCTCACAACCAAACTGGTTCTTGTCTAACCTGTGTCCAGTTAATTCCGACCAAGATAGTCACTGTCTAGGAGAGCTCTGACCAGGAAAAAATATATAGATTTGGGTGTGTCAGTCAGGTGAAACCCAAAGGCAGCAACTCCGTAAAACATATCAAGTAATAGAAGCAGTTTATTACATACAGGTCCAGAGAGAAGAGGTCAGCAGACCTCACAGGGCCAGCAGGAAGGGGGAAGCCAATTAAGATACCCACATTTAGGATACACCATTTTAACAGTGGTAGAAAGCAAGATAAAGAGTGGGACCTGTGGCCAAGGACTTTTCTGGGGTCTAGGTTTTTATCCAAGCAGGTTTCCCTTGGAAAGTTATAATTGGTGGGTTTAGAGCAAACAGGCATGGGTTCTGCAAAGTCACATTATGACTGAGAGATGATCACTGTGGTATCTTCACAGTTTATTCAGGATGTTAGGTTCAGTGGGGTGAGTCAGGTAGGTTGTATCTAGCTGTCTCATAGGGAGGTGGTCACCAGGAGATAGTTTAATAGAGAAATATCCAGATCAACCTCACTGAGGACCTTGGAGGAGGCAGAAAAGTAGGAACCAGGCCAAGGTCATTAAGCCCTCTTTCTGGTACGAGCAATTTAAACCAATATTCAAAATGGATGTTGAGGCAATGTGAAATTATATGCATTCTCTATAGCACTTACATTTTGGATACTAAATATTATACTTATCTAGAGTATCAGTGGTGTCCTGTATGTCTCCTACTGATAAAATGCAAGATCTACAAAAGTAAAGAGAGTGTTCTTTTTCTTTTCTTTTTTTTCCTTTCATTTTTTAAAAAGTTTGTTCACTGAAGTATTTCAAGCACTTGGAACAGATTCTGGTATAAAGTAGATACTCAACAGATTTTTGTTAAACTAAATGAAGTTATGTAGCTTATTGCCTCTTCCTATGAAATTATTTAGAACAAACTTCCCAGTCTTAGTTAGTTAAGGAAGGCCCTAGTATTTTTTTTAAGAGATAGAAAACAAATAATAAAGTATAGATGGATTTTTCTTTAAATTTTCACTCTCTTATATGCATCAATCTCATTATTATTCAAAGGTGACTTTTATGGACATTCTATTCAATTTTTTAACATTGCTTTCCTAAAATTAGATAGTTTCATTTGATTAGAATGAAAATGATAAAGCTTTAATCAAAATAACTGCTAGTAGAAATACCCTCTACCCTACGCACCATTTTTGCCTTTTTAGCAATGTTGACTTATTTTATTTGCAGGTTATCAGGTTTAATAAGATAAACAGTATAGTAAATCTTTTCTAGTTTTTCTTTTATTTTCTACTGCTTCTCTCCTGTTCCTTCCTGCTCTTCTCTTTTCTCATCTAAATTCTAAATGATGGGTGCACTTTCTTCTGTAGAAGAAAAACCTCTTCTTTCGATTTATCCATTCTTAGAACTATCTCTGATTATGAACAAGTTTAGAAGACAATGTTGGCAATAAGTAGCATTTGTTCAAATCCTAGATCTGGAAAAATGTAACTTCTAAGAAATGATAAATTATTTTACTGTACTTCAGTTTCCTCATGTGTCACATTAGGGAAATAAAATATATTAAGGTTTTTGTGGAAATTAAATTATTTTACACATTCAAGGTTTATAAAACTGTGCTCTGCAGATGGTAACATTTAATATTAGGTCTCTTCTTACATTCATAATTCTAAAGGATGTTTAAAAATGTTCTCAGTACATTAAAAATGTGCTTAAGCTAAAATTAGGACAATTAGCACCCAATGACAATGCTTAGAAAACTCACTTTCTTCTGTTTCTATTCATATGGAATAATCATTATATTAGATAGTTAAGACTATTTGTTGGTTATCATGAGCAACCAGTTGAAAATTTATATTGATCATGAAAACTCAAGTACATTGAAATCTTTCATATTTTGCTTGACATTTTTTCATCTATTTAATTTTTCTATATAACAGATATAAACTTTCTCTTTATGATCTTTTTCTGATCCTAGCATTGACATTTCTTTGGAGTTATTTTTACTCATTTCTATGAATTTAGAATTTCATAGTTATTCTGTGTGACCTTGAAAGTTAAATTATTTTTTTACTATTATGATTTTTTTATTAAGAGAGTGCTGTGTGAAATAGGCATTTTCTTTGAGACACTAAATTCACTACTGAAGGAGTGTGATAGCATCCTCTCTTTTGAATTTTTTAGATGCTCATCAAAGTCAAAACATCTGATGGGGAATTATCTCACCGCCAAGAGGAGAGAACACACTCAGCTTCAATTGCTGCTTTTCATTTTTCAATTTAAATGGGCTAAATACCATCCCAAAATACTCACGCACTTGGAAAGTCTTTTGAACTACTCTGCTTTATCACATAGGCATGACATCTAGCTTGTTACAGGATTCCTTCTCAACCTGACTGTTTGCTGTCCTGTAGAAAGGAGGATTCACGAATCTGTTGGCACCTGCTTTCTAGTTGTAACAAGCAGGGCATTAACATCTGCAAGGAAAAGATTATACTCATGCATCATATTGAGATTTTTCACACACTTCTATTGTTCCTTCAGAAGTTCCTCCTTTGTGACATATTCCATGATGGAGCTAACAAATCTGCAGGCAGCAGGCAACCTTGAAAAGTAATTAATGAGAATATCTTCTTACCACTATGCCTGCCTTTTTTTTAAGCTCTTGACTAGAACTATTATGTATTATTTTTTAAAAGTTAGAAGTTGCTATGACTATTATCTTCTATATCAACTCATTCTTTATTATTAACTCCAAACATCTCAGATCACCAGAGGTTTATTAGTTTTGTCTAAGCAGTGTTTGTATATACTTAGAAACAAAGACAGAACTTCATATAAATGACATTTGCACTTGAACTTTCCTTTTAAAAACTATTAAAAGGTACATAAAACGCATGTTTTTAACATGTTTTATGTACCTTTTAATAGTTTTTAAATTGCTCTGTGATTCCTCAACCGTTTATTCTGAGGGATGCTTAGTTTTAGTTGTGTGTGTGTGTGTGAGAGTGAGAGAGAGAATAAATTGGTTTCAGAATAATCTGGTAATTGATCACATTGATGACTGTATTATACAGAACTTGTGTGTCTTGTTAGGATTTGTCATCTTGGTGAAAAATAAACAAACTCCTTGTTCTACACAGTATATCTGAAAGGTGTTGCATATATTATTTTTATAGATAAAACACTTTTTGTTAGAGGTCGAAAGTTCAAAACCCCAGAGCATCATAAGTGGGTGAGTAAATTAGACATCTTTGAAATTTATTTTTTGTTGGGTAGGTATAACTCTATTTGCTCAATCTAATCATGTTAAATTCATTTGGAAAATCAAATATAAAAAGGGTTATGAATATCTTTTTACATTGTTATTGGGTTGTGAGCCTCCATTCAGTGATTATTAAGTGCTGAGCACTATTTGAAGCATCTACATATGTTATTTCACTCAATTTTGACATCAACCTTAGAAAGTGAGTCCCATAATAATTTATTTTTCACAGTGGAAGGATTTGAAGTTTAGAGAGTTTAAATAAATTGCCCAAAGCCATAAAGAAAGTAGGAGGCAGAGATCAGATTTAATGCTAGGAAATTTACTGAAATCCCAGCACCTATTCTGTTATATTTCTTTAAGTCTTTCTATTTTCAAGCAATAATAATAGCCATAAAAATGCACCTAAAGTAATTTTCAACACAGATAAAAATGTGATAAATTTTTAATCTTCTTTTCTTTTCTCAGTGGAATCTTTTTAAGTCCCATATCCTAGTGTGTGGATTTGTTAGGGATTTTTAACTTGTTCTATTTATCATGTCTGTGTTTTTGTTAATCAATATAACTAAACTATTATGTACTATAGTCTGGAAAAGTCAATACAGATAGCACAATTGTTTTCATATTTATTTTATATAGAGTTTAATTGTGAGTGTATGATGGTGCAAAATAGTAATTTAATAAGTAATCAACCCTATTAAAATTTAAATTAAAATTAATTTGTATAACACACATCATCAATCTCTATTCCACAAAATACAAGGCTATGAAAAAGAATTACTGATATAGTTAGCCTTTCTGTGTTCTTCATGTAAAAGAGAAAATTTGAAGAAAACAAAATTTTTTAAAAATAATTTGATTCTGGAAATGAAGTTTACATTATTGTCTCCCAATGTGCATTCTGAGTATACTCATGAATTAAATTATTCATACCCAGGAATTTTCACCCCATAAACTAACATTTCACTAAAACTGCCACATAAATACAATACTAATTCCCTTATGTTGGTATTGTTATGCACTCAATTCTTATATTTTCTGTTTTCTCATGGAAAAGCACAATATGCTGATATGCTGTTCTTCAGGAGAAGTTAAATGGACACTTGTTTGACAAGTTGTTTTAGTCTGCTCAGACTACCATAACAAACTAACACGGACTGGGTGGGTTAAACAACAGTAATTTATTTTCTCAGAGTTCTGGAGGCTGGATGTCTAAGATCAAGGTGCCAACAGGGCTGCTGTCTGATGAAGACTATTTCCTCTTCTTCCAAATGGTGGCCTTCTTTCTGTGTGGTTACATTCCCTATGTGGTCATAAGGCCTTTCCCCCATGCTCCTGGGGCAAGAGAGAGAGAGCTTTGGTGTCTCTTCCTTATCTCATAGGACATCAGTCCTATTGGATTAGGACCCCACCCATCTCACCCCATTTCCCATTAATTACCTCCTTAAAAGCTCTAGTTCCAAATACTGTCACACGGACGGTTAGGGCTTCAACATCTGAATTTTTGAGGACTCTGATTCAGTACATAGCACAGGTAATGCATCAAGATCAATAATTAAAATAGAACTAATGTTTAAGTGATTTTTTTTTCATTTGAGAAATGAAGATAAATTAAAATATAACTGATTTCCATACCTTCCTGACATACTGAATGTATCTAGCTTCTACACCTGCTCAACATCATAAAAGGGATTCATTTTACAAAACACGTTTACTATAAATTAGATAACTTTACATTAGATAAAATAAACAAAAAGGCAGAGTGTAACACACCTAAACTTTAGGGACTGTTCACAAATATACCTAAGTTTATGATAGATACTACTATTATTAAAAAATGCTTTCAACCACTTTAAAAATTAGTGTTAGTTTACATACATCTATTTTGATTCGATAAAGACATTTAATGAACAGATTATTTTTGTGATTAAAAGCCATTTTCTCTGTCTTTTTAATTGCGAATAGGTCTTTTAAATTATAAAGGAAATGCATGCTCAATAGAAAAAATATTATATAATTTAGATAACTATAAATAAAATGGCAAAAACACCTGGCATTCTCACAACCAGAAGAAAACTGCTCAAATATTGGTGCTTCAGTTTTCTTCTGCGTTTTTTTGTTTGTTTGTTTTACCCCCACTTAATATATAACAACATATAGTGACAAAGACATGGCATATAAAAATAAATGGATTATATGAAATAATATTTCATGAAGAAATATTTTTGTTTCTTAGCTCAGAGAATAATATATTAGTTATATAGTTACTTTTTTCACTTATTGTGTTCTTTTATAAATATGGCTTATTTCTATTAATACATTTGAGAAATGAGTCCTTGTTGAAGGGCAATTCACATTCCAAATCGCATTTACTGTAAATTAGATAACTTTAAATTGGATGAAGTAAGCAAACAAAGAAATACTTATTTTGACACAACTAAAAAAGTTTAAGAATACTATTCTTGATTTCAAGACAGTTATAAATAGATTAATGTTGTTTGGGGGGAGAAACACCTACAACATCAAAACTCAAAAAAATGATTTTCATTGTTTTCTTTATTTTGCTTGCCATTGATTTAATTAAATGCACATTTATTTTACTAATTAAATTATTTCAATTTGTTTTATGCACCACAATTCAGGACAGTATAGTTTTATTAATATGATAAAATAACATAGAATTTTAAAACTTTATATGGAGTATACTAAGGAATATGAAATGAAATGTAGTTGATCTAATGATTTCATAGTTTTTTTTTTTAATTTGAAATCATATACTGTACATTTTTAATATGTGTGGACCTCTGTATTTATCACTTCATTTATCATGGTCATAGAACAATAAATATATACCCAAATTGTCAGTTCTTATGACTGTTTAATGTTCCGTTTAGTAGACACATCTTAATTTAAAGCAACAACATACTGCTCAGTAAACATGAAAACTTTATCTTGGAAAAGATAAATTATATATTTTAATTGCTTTAATTTTCCAAGATCCATGATGTTGCTTATTTTAAAAATTATATATCTCATTGACATGCACCTTTTACATTTTTTGATGATAAACATATTTTTGTTCAAAACAAAATAAGTAAATTAAAATCATTATTTGGTGATTTCAATCAGTTTAACAAGTACAGTGTCAATTTCTTTGTCCTTTATTTGTTTTTGCTTAGTTTGAATAACAAAATATTGACAGAAAGTTCCACTGCCTGAGAGAAGACAGATTTTGTGAGTAAAGAGAAATATTTGCCTATAAAGAGATACATGGCTTTAAATTTTGGACGTGCCCTATTAAATACTATCAAAAATAAAACACAACTTTAATTTTTTTAGAACCATCCCATTTACGAAAAAAACCCTTTGATTTCATGGTGATCACTAGATAAATAATATATGGAAAATAAAAATGTAAGCTACAATAAAGTAACTAACAATATTTTATTTCAAATACATACTTTTCTGTACATAGCACTTAGCAGGTTAATAAAAAATAAGGGTAGACAAACATTTAGAAACAAGGGTATTTAATTAAATAAATAAATTAGTCAGAGTAGAACATCTGTCACATCTGCTTAGAAACCATTACAGAGAGTTAATGCCAACCCTTTTCTAATGTTCTTAGTTAATCTGGAAGTCTATTTATTGTCAAAAGAGTTCCTTTTATCCTGGCTGTGGTGCTGGACAAGTGTTGTCTTTGCTCTCTCTACTGCTGTGTTTACAGATAATACGTTCACAGATAAAGCTTTGATTCACCAAAGCATGACATCTTAAAGCAGGCAATATGACTTTAGCAATCCTAACTGGAAGCACTTGGGTTTTCTCGTTATAAGAAATGGATTTCTTCTGCTGGTTTAGGAAAGTCTGGATCATTGTTACACAGACCTTAGGGGCACTAAACAGGCAAACAACAGCATAAGGAATGCTAAAAGCAAAAGCAGATATTTTAACCACAGCTGCCTAGCTTCTTCTGGACATTCATTGAAATGTTGTAGTTAAGCCAGTTTGCAATATCATTGCCCATCATGTTTCAGAGTTCCAAAAAGGACTAAGTTGCTGGTTTAAAACAGAGCATTCCCTTATGGCTTGTAATCTCATTCTGGGGTCTGAAGTTTGTTTAAAATTATCTAAACAGTTAAATTGCAAAGATTAGGAAATTTTACTCAAATGATAAAAAGATTTTTGCTCAAATTTCAGGTCATTGAAGGACTATACATTAAAGGAACTTTAAAACAAATTTTTGATAAAAGTGAGGAGACAGGTTCTGCCACTATTTAAATATAGACCTGTAAAATCCACCAATATTCTCTACGGTTTAGTTCAAAGCCTTTTTTTTTTTCTTTTTTTTAGTTTAATCCTTATTTTTATTTTATTATTATTATTTTTTATTACAGTATCTTCCACCAGCATACCAGCATTTAGCTGTTTTGTAAGTTGTCCATGAAAATTTCTAAATTGCTGCTTCCATCTAATGGAAGCATCAGGAATTTAAAAAGCTAATAAATGATTCACTGTAGTTATTAAGCAGAAGTTTTCTAAATTATCCAGGACACTGAGTCAAAGGCTAAAAGAAGTTAAAGAGGTCAACTAACATTTTTGCTCACATTCTTTTGCACATTGCCATAATGAATAGGAAGTCAGAGAAAAGAGCAAACATATTGTGTAATCAGCATTAATTTAGCCTGCTTTTCCATGAGCTTTAACCTTTCTATAACAGTAGAGTACTATGTTTAGGCTCTGTGGTTGTCACATACATATGTGTTTCTTTACACTATTGATAACAAGTTATGTTAAGAAAATTCTTGCTGAGCTTCTTGGAAAAAAATAATTAAAAATTAGAGGTATGAATTGTGCAGACAAGGTGTAGTAATGAATTTCCACGTTGACAATCATTTTTGCTGAAAATGCACTGATGGAAAATATGTAAAAAAAAAAAGAGTTATAAAACTTGGCTCATAAAAAAAGATAAGCATCTATAACTAAAAAGCAAACACCACCAGCAACAAAACAAAATAAAACAAAAAGAGAACAATAATAAAAAAAAAATAATGAACACATTTATACTATTGCCTAAAGGGGCTTCAGTTCCATAGGCAGTGGTTAGCCTAAATGCGGCTCCTGCAGCATAACAAGGATGCTGTTACCATACATAGATGAGAAACTAGATCTAGTCTTACAGGTCAAATTTAAGAGAGAGAACCAGAGGGAAGCAAGGAAGGAAAGAGAGAGAAAGAACAAGAGAGAGAGAGAGAGAGAGAGAGAGGGAGGGAGGGAGGGAGGGAGGGAGGGAGGGAGGAAGGGGAAGGGAAAGGGAAAGGAAGAGAAGGGAAGGAAGAGACACACAGAGAGACAGGGAGGAAGAAAACATGCAAAAGAGAGAAAAATCTAAAATAAAAAAAATTAAATAAGAAAAGCCTAGGGAAGATAATAATGAATTTTATAATTAAAATACAAATTCAAAACAGAGAAAATGTTGCCTAATAACCTAAAAAATATATACTAAGTAAGAATATTGAATATATTTTTAGATCAAATTAAGATATTTGTCTTAAAAATGCATAGGAAGAAATTATGAAACAAAAATATATACAAATATTATGAGGCAGTGCTCCCTAAATATATTTTAAAGATGAGAAATCATTGATAAAATTGAAGTAATACATACCATTAAGGATTTGAGAAACAGAGGAGACACTGTTAAATTGTTTGGCCTAAAGGTTTCTTCGGACATAGTGAACTATAACTAACTTGATGTGCAAAGAGACTGTAACTTACTCTTGTAACAAATAGCCAAGTGTCAGCCTATTACAGGCCACCAACTATTCAAACTGTATTCAATGAGGCAAATGCCCAGATGTAACCAATCCAGCCTTTTCTGTTCCTCACATCCGTTCTCTGTCTGTCACTTTCCTTTCTCTGTCTATAAATCTTAGCTGACCACAGGACAGCCGCAGAGGCATGCTGAACTTGTTCTGATTCCGGAAACTACCTGATTTGTGAATGGCTCTTTGCTCAATTAAACTATGTTAAATTTAATTTATCTAACGTTTTTCTTCTTAACACAAATTGCAACATAATTCTGAGGATTTCATCACAAAGGAAGCAGAAAATGTACATTCACCTATTTTATAGGTAGTCACAGGAGAGCTATGAATCCTCTCCAACAATGAAGACAAAATAAAAAACAAACGAAATATTTTTAAAGCATATAAGAGGTTCATGCCAAAGAAAACCAAGGAACTAAAGTCCAATTTGGTGAGTACCTCCTGTCAACAGTCCCACAGCTGCTTTATCTTTTGGAGCAATAGAAGATAGAAGAAAACAGGGTAAGAAGAAAGAAAATGTGACTTTTAATGACTCTTTAAAAGGCAAAGTGAGGGCTAGCAGAAGAGTGTGATCGCTCAATAGTCACAGATTTAAAGACAAACTTCACCAATTAAACACATTCACAGAATGATTGCAGGCAAAGCAGGACCTCTGAGAGAGATTCCCTGTGAGGATCAGGACTGCAAGAACATCAGGGCAAAGCAGAAAAACTGAGAAAAACACTGTAGTCACTTTGTGCTCTAACTGAATCCAAGTAGGGAAAGTACTTGTAGCAAGAGAGTCAATAGACGCTGTGCTCGACACCAGTCCTGGGGCCCACTAGTGACTGACAAGAAGTCTTTCTGAATATTAAACACTGGATATCTTCAACTGGATGAGAAGCAGGAAAGTTGAGAAACAGAATGATTTTCCTGGGTTGCAATTTTTCAGGGCTAGCTGAAGGCTAAAGGTAGGGAAAGCTAAATGACTTCATGCAAAATAGAAGCTTCGGTTCCTGCACTGAAATAATTTGAATTATGCAATGAACTGAGTCTAACAAAACCAAGATGATGATAATGATCGTCATCATCTTCATCAAAGCTGTTTCAGGACAGACTTGATTGCCTCAAAAAATATTCAGCTCGACAGAAGAGAAGGCCTGTAATTTTCTGTGTACCAATAAAACTTACTTTAATTTTTAATGTTATTCAACAGAAATGTCTGGCAGTCAATTAAACAAAAAATTACAAAGGACAAAAGAAGCAAGACAACATGGCACGTCGTCAAGAACAAGTCAATAGAATGAGATAGAGCGATAAAATATACACTCAAATTATTGCATATGAATTAAAATAAGAAATACATTATAAAATATGGAGGATGACGGGGAATAGCATTCATAACATGTAGGAAAAAGAGTGACCTTTTAAAATATAGATATAAGAGTTTTCAAGATGGCGGCGGCTGCGGCGGCTGGCGCGGAGTAGCTGAGGTGGAAAAGGTGGCCACTGGGCCTCAGGCAGCCGGGAAGCTTGTGGACCTTCCCCTGGCCATCTCTTAAGGGAGGACTGCTGCTGCTGGCCGGTCGTGGGGGCTCAACGCCACTTTGCCCCCGGCAGGAGAGGCTGCCTCATTTACAGGCAACAGCTTTGAAGTGTGGAGCAGGAAAAGGACTGATTCTTAGCTGCAAAACCGAGTCTTGAAACAGGGAACACGGCGCCAGGGCTGCTGTGGATGCAGCCAGGATCCCGGAGGCTGGGGCCGCACTGAAGGCGGCCAGCTTGCCCTATTCAGGATTCGAGGTTTCAGGCCGGCATTAAAGAAGATTCCTGGGAGCGCCAGAGCGGCGCCGCGACTGAACAGCCCTAGGCGGCAGCGCCGAGAACACGGAAGGCAACAAACCGGAGACAGAGCGAGCGCCCGACCTGGCACAGCACTGTGAGTGATCGCTGGCACAGCCCTGTTCGGGGGGTGGATGCCCACGTGGCTCCCGCCTGCACCACCAGGCCACTCACTGCCCCAGTGCTGCCTCCATTTTCCCAGGTGCGGGCAGCTCCGCCCTGCTCGGCCATCACTGAGCCCATTTGCTTGGCCTGGCGCGGGGCTTTCCGGACCCTGTGGACCGGCCTCCTCTCCCACTCCCTCCGCGGTTCTCTGGCGGGGCTGGGGGTGTGGGGCGTCCCGACCAGTTTTGGGAGGGCTAGGAAGTACGGGTGGGCCGATTGTCACTCCACCACACCCTGGACTCCGGCCCCGGTAAACTTCCTGTTACTGGGAGGCAGTTACCATCTCTGCGACCACCAGTTTGGAAAAAAGCCTAACGAATTTCTGGTTGGGAATAGTGTGGTAGGAGAGTTCCCAGGTCCGCTTGAACCTGCCGGAGAGCAGGCTGCAGGCGGGCACTAGACTCGGTTTATACCGGGGGGATACAAAGGTGAACAAGATCCGAGAAAGATCTACACAGTGCTACAAAGGCACCCAGAGAGACCGGTCATCTGTGCCTAGCAGAAACCTGGTAGACTTCCTGGGCGAGGCGGTGCTGAGCAGGGTCTTGAAGGCCCAGCTGATAGACGAGGGGTGCAGAAGACACACCCCAGCCCAGCACAGTGTGCACAGAGGGGGGAGACGTGCGGCCAGGGAGGGGGAGACTCGACAGAAACCACACACCCGGTGGGGTCGCCACTGCATGATCTAACAGCCTGGGCCAGAGCACACCGAACGGGGAGAAGTCCTGTACAGAAAGTGAAAGCTCAACAGAGATCACACACCCTGTGGTACGTGATCCACCAGCCCAGCAGAGTCCAAGCTGACCAGAAAGGTGGATCCCCGGAGAAGCCCAAGACCCGAGGCAACCACACACACAAGACACTAGTGGCCAACTGAGCAGTCACGGCGGGAGCCATACCAAATTGGCAACCACAGCAACATCCTAGTTAGTCATTAGTCTCAAACCGGTGGACTGTGAAACCCCCTGCCACAATGAATAAACACCAAAAAAAAGACACCAGAAATACAAAAAATCAAGAAAGTACACCACCAAAAGTTAATAAATCTCATACTCTAGATCCTGTAGAACAAGAAGCCCTTGAAATAACTGACAAGGAATTTCGAGTGATAATTCTAAGGAAACTGAATGAGATACAAGAAAACTCAGCTAGACATCATGATGAAATGAGGAAAAGTATACAGGATCTGAAAGAGGAAATATACAAGGAAATCAATGTCCTGAAAAAAAATGTAGCAGAACTTGCTGAACTGAAGAAGTTATTCAGCGAAATAAAAAACACAACGGAGAGTTTAACCAGCAGGCTTGTCAAAGTTGAAGAGAGAACCTCGGAACTTGAAGATGGGCTGTTTGAAATAACACAAGCAGACAAAAAGAAAGAAAAAAGAATCAAGGACATGGAAGAAAATCTGAGAGAGATATCAGACAACCTCAAGCGCTCAAATATCCGAGTCATGGGTATTCCAGAAGGGGAGGAAAATGGAGATTCCATTGAAAACATATTCAACAAAATAGTGGCAGAAAACTTCCCAGGTATAGGAAAAATCACAGATCTTCAGATCCAGGAAGCTCAACGATCTCCAAACGTATTCAACCCAAAAAGGCCTTCTCCAAGACATGTCATAGTCAAATTGGCAAAACTCAGAGACAAAGAGAGAATCTTAAAAGCTGCAAGAGAGAAGTGTCAAATCACCTATAAGGGAGCCCCAATCAGGTTAACATCAGACTTTTCATCACAAACCCTAAAAGCTAGAAAGGAATGGGATGATATTTTCAAAATACTAAAAGACAAAGATTGCCAGCCAAGAATACTCTACCCTGCAAGGCTATCCTTGCGAAATGAGGGGCAAATAGTATATTTCTCAGACAAACAAAAACTGCGGGAGTTCACTACCACAAGACCACCCTTACAAGAAATCCTCAAGGGAGTACTGGGTTTGGTTCCTGAAAAATAACTACCACTGCCATAAAAACCTAAGAAAAATCTAAACCCGCTAGTACAATAAAAATGGCATTCATGAAGAGAAAACAAGCTAACAAAAACACTATCTACAACCTAAGGAACCAACAAACAAAGAAACCAAACAGTAAATCAGAAAGCAAGGAACAAAAGACACCTAAGACAACCAAACAACCAATAAAATGCTAGGAATAAATCAATACCTTTCAATAACAACTCTTAATGTTAAAGGCTTAAATTCCCCAATTAAAAGACACAGACTGGCTGACTGAATCAAAAAGCAGGACCCAACTATATGCTGCCTACAAGAGACCCACCTCACCCATAAAGATTCACACAGACTAAGAGTGAAAGGATGGAAAAAGATTTACCATGCAAACAGAAAAGAAAAACGAGCTGGAGTGGCTATTCTTATATCTGACAAAATAGACTTTAAACTAAAAACCATAAAAAGAGACAATGAGGGACACTACTTAATGATAAAAGGACTGATCCATCAAGAAGACATAACAATCATAAATATGTGCGCACCCAATGTTGGAGCAGCCAGATTTATAAAACAAACTCTATTAGACCTAAAGAAGGAAATAGACACTAATACCATAATAGCAGGGGACCTGAACACTCCACTGTCAATATTAGACAGATCATCTAGGCAAAGAATCAGTAGAGAAACGCAAGATCTAAACAAGACTCTAGACCAATTGGAATTGGCAGATATCTACAGAACATTCCACCCAACAACCTCAGAATATTCATTCTTCTCATCAGCACATGGATCATTCTCCAGGATAGATCACATATTAGGTCACAAATCAAGTCTCAATAAATTCAAAAAAATTGGAATTATCCCATGTATCTTCTCAGACCACAATGGATTAAAACTAGAAATTAATAACAAACAAAACTCTGGAAACTATACAAACACATGGAAATTAAACAACATTCTACTTAATGACATATGGGTCCAAGAAGAAATCAAGCAGGAAATCAAAAAGTTTATTGAAACTAATGAAAACAATGATACATCATACCAAAACCTGTGGGATACTGCAAAAGCAGTATTGAGGGGAAAATTTATTGCATTAAATGCTCACTTCAGAAGAATGGAAAGATGGCAAGTGAACAACCTAACACTTCACCTTAAAGAACTAGAAAAACAAGAACAATCCAATCCTAAAGTTAGCAGACGGAAAGAAATCATTAAGATCAGAGCAGAACTGAATGAAATTGAAAACCAAAAAACAATTCAAAAGATCAACGAATCAAAAAGGTGGTTTTTTGAAAAGATAAATAAAATTGACAAACCATTAGCATGGCTAACAAAAAAAAGAAGAGAGAAGACTCAAATAACAAAAATTAGAAATGAAAAAGGCGATATTACAACTGATTCATCTGAAATACAAGGAATCATTCGAGACTACTATAAACAACTATACTCCAACAAATTTGAAAATCTGGAGGAAATGGATAAATTTCTGGACACACACAAGCTCCCAAAACTGAACTGTGAAGAAGTAGAAAATTTGAACAGACCAATAACAATAAAGGAGATTGAAGCTGTTATCAGAAGGCTCCCAACAAAGAAAAGCCCAGGACCAGATGGATTCACAGCAGAATTTTACCAAACATTCAAAGAGGAATTGATACCGATTCTTTACAAACTATTCCAAAAGATTGAAACGGATGCAAATCTCCCAAACTCATTCTATGAAGCAAACATCATCCTGATACCAAAACCAGGTAAAGATATAACCAAAAAAGAAAACTACAGGCCGATATCCTTGATGAATATAGATGCAAAAATCCTCACTAAAATACTAGCAAACAGAATACAGCAACACATACGAAAAATTATTCATCACGATCAAGTGGGATTCATCCCAGGGATGCAAGGTTGGTTCAACATACGCAAATCAATAAATGTGATACACCATATTAATAAACTCAAACACAAGGACCATATGATCATCTGTATAGATGCTGAAAAAGCATTTGATAAAGTTCAGCACTCATTCATGACAAAGACCCTCTATAAGTTAGGTATAGAGGGAAAGTATCTCAACATAATTAAAGCCATATATGACAAACCCACTGCCAATATCATCCTGAATGGGGAAAAGCTGAAAGTTTTCCTTTAAGAACAGGCACTAGACAAGGATGCCCACTCTCACCACACCTATTCAATATAGTGTTGGAAGTACTAGCCAGAGCAATCGGAGAAGAGAAGGAAATAAAGGGTATCCAGATTGGAAAAGATGAAGTCAAACTGTCCCTGTTTGCAGATGACATGATCCTATATATCGAACAGCCTAAAACCTCTACAAAAAAACTGTTGGAATTGATAAATGATTTCAGCACAGTAGCAGGATACAAAATCAACACACAAAAATCAGTAGCATTTCTTTTCTCCAATAGTGAACATGCAGAAGGAGAAATCAAGAAAGCCTGCCCATTTACAATAGCCACCAAAAAAATAAAATACTTAGGAATTGAGTTAACCAAGGAGGTGAAAAATCTCTATAATGAGAACTACAAACCACTGCTGAGAGAAATTAGAGAGGATACAAGAAGATGGAAAGATATTCCATGGTCTTGGATTGGAAGAATCAACATAGTGAAAATGTCCATACTACCCAAAGTGATACACAAATTCAATGCAATCCCCATCAAAATTCCAAAGACATTTTTCTCAGAAATGGAAAAAACCATTCAGACATTTATATGGAACAATAAAAGACCACGAATAGCCAAAGCAATGCTGAGCAAAAGAAATAAAGCTGGAGGCATAACACTACCTGACTTTAAGCTATACTACAAAGCTATAATAACCAAACCAGTATGGTACTGGCATAAAAACAGACACACTGACCAATGGAATAGAATAGAGAATCCAGAAATCAACCCACACACTTACTGCCATCTGATCTTTGACAAAGGCACCAAGTCTATTCACTGGGGAAGGGACTGCCTCTTCAGCAAGTGGTGCTGGGATAACTGGATATCGATATGCAGGAGAATGAAACTAGATCCATACCTCTCACCATATACTAAAATCAACTCAAAATGGATTAAGGATTTAAATATACACCCTGAGACAATAAAACTTCTTAAAGAAAACATAGGAGAAACACTTCAGGAAATAGGACTGGGCACAGACTTCATGAATACGACCCCAAAAGCACGGGCAACCAAAGGAAAAATAAACAAATGGGATTATATCAAACTAAAAAGCTTCTGCACAGCAAAAGAAACAATTAACAGAGTTAAAAGACAACCAACAGAGTGGGAGAAAATATTTGCAAAATATACATCTGACAAAGGATTAATATCCAGAATATATAAGGAACTCAAACAACTTTACAAGAAGAAAACAAGCAACCCAATTTAAAAATGGGCAAAAGAGCTAAGTAGGCATTTCTCTAAGGAAGATATACAAATGGCCAACAGACATATGAAAAAATGCTCAACATCACTCAGCATCTGGGAAATGCAAATCAAAACCACATTGAGATACCATCTAACCCCAGTTAGGATGGCTAAAATCCAAAAGACTATGAACGATAAATGCTGGCGAGGCTGCGGAGAAAAAGGAACTCTCATACATTGTTGGTGGGACTGCAAAATGGTGCAGCCTCTATGGAAAATGGTATGGAGGTTCCTTAAACAATTGCAAATAGATCTACCATACGACCCCGCCATCCCACTGTTGGGAATATACCCAGAGGAATGGAAATCATCAAGTCGAAGGTATACCTGTTCCCCAATGTTCATCGCAGCACTCTTTACAATAGCCAAGAGTTGGAACCAGCCCAAATGCCCATCATCAGATGAGTGGATACGGAAAATGTGGTACATCTACACAATGGAATACTACTCAGCTATAAAAACAAATGAAATACTGCCATTTGCAACAACATGGATGGACCTTGAGAGAATTATATTAAGTGAAACAAGTCAGGCACAGAAAGAGAAATACCACATGTTCTCACTTATTGGAGGGAGCTAAAAATTAATATATAAATTCACACACACACATACACACACACACACACACACAAACCGGGGGGGTAGGGAAGAAGATATAACAACCACAATTATTTGAAGTTGATACAACAAGCAAACAGAAAGGACATTGTTGGGGGGGAGGGGGGGAGGGAGAAGGGAGGGAGGTTTTGGTGATGGGGAGCAATAATCAGCTACAATGTATATCGACAAAATAAAATTTAAAAAAATAAAATAAAATAAAAAAATAAAAAAATAAAAAAAATAAAAATAAATAATAAAATAAAATAAAATAAAATAAAATAAAATAAAATAAAATAAAATATAGATATAAGCCAAATGCTTGAAATGGAGTGTTATATAACAACCAATTATTACTTGTTGGCTCATTAGCAGAAAATAAGTCAATGAAGTTGACAATAGACTGAAAATACAAATAAAGTTTTAATTACAAAATAAAGAAGAAGAAAAAAAAGAAACAATCTGAAATCTCTGGGAGAATATCACACAATATAATATACATATTATTGAAGTCCCAGATAAAATGTAAAAGATAATGAATTGGCATTAAAAATACTTGAGAGATGATGTTTTAGAATTCTTTTAATTAACAAAAGGCAATTAACCTAGATATTCTTAAATATTAACAGATGTTGTGGATTGATGTCCCCCTCAAAACTTAGTCCCTGCTCTGACAGAGTAAATAGGGTGGGAAATCCTACTACTGTAATTGAAAGGTGGGGCCATGAAGAGGTAATTGGACTGTGGGACCATGCCTAGTGAATGGATTAATAATGGTGGTCAGGGGCATGGTTCTGAGGGCTTTAAAAGGAAAGCACGTGAGAGTCTCTCTCTCTCTGCTCTGCCATTCTGCCATGTGAGACCCCTGCATTACAGTAAAGACACTATCAAAGAAGGCCCTCACCAGATGTGTTCACTGGACTTTGCACTCCCCAGCCTTTGAAATTGTAAGCAATAAATTTTGTTTTCTTATAAATTACCCAGTTCCAGGTATTTTTGTTATAAGCCACAGAAAGGGACTAATACAACACCTCTCAAGCAGAATATGTGAGTTCTTCAGATTTATTAAAACTAGCCTTTATGAAACACATACTCCCCACTGTACGTTAGTTTTCCAAGAAATTGGGTATAAAGAAATCCATCCTTTGTGTTTTAGGAGAACATAATTGCAGGCACATGTGAGCATACACACACACATACATGTAATAAAAATAAAAGAAAATATTTGCGTTTAACCAAATTGGTAGCCAGGTAGCATCATCGACCTCCTAGACAAGTTTTCAAAGTCCTACTATAGCATGTATACAGACTCAACACTTTCAAAAACAGATCATTAATGGACAACAAAGAAGAAAACCTTTAATTCCTGACTTCACAGAACTTTCTGTCTAGTAGAAGAGATCATATTTGTATAAATACGGATGCATTAAAAGAGAGAATATAAAAACTGATTTAATAAAATGTCAAAATCTGTAAAAATGGTTCAGTGGTAAAAGGGTAAGGGGAAGGGAGAGAGTGAACATAGGAACACTCAAGAATGCCCTAAAGCAACAGTGTGACTGTACTCTCAGGTTCATTTAGGGACTTACAATAAAATTTCAATAACACAGCATTTTATATTCTAGGCTGTTTTGCATCCAGTTAATGGAAAGTAATCTGGAAATTCAAAAAGCCCTTCCTTGGGATATTTGCTCACTTGCAATACAGGCACATTTTTATGATGTGTTTAGCTAGTGGATTAGTGAAGTAGGTATGTCAGAAAGATTCAGCTTGCTAATTAGCGTTTTTAATGAGTTTTTGCTATGTCACTCCTTAGCAGTCTGTTTACCACTTTCCATCCTGTAGTTTGGAAGCCAAAATCCTAGTGGGTTGCAATTAACTCAAAGTATTTCTTCTAAAATCAGCCCAGTCATAATATTTAATGAATTTAATCAATAGCAGAGATAGTAATAACGAGGCGAAATATAAGAGCAAGGAAATATATAAATAAAAAAAGATCAAAACATTGAAATGTGAAAGCCAAAGTAGAAATGTGCTCATGTAAAACTGAACAAAGACGATCCATAAAACACATGATACTATATATGATATAGTATTTGTTGAAATAAAGTTTTAATGAACTTGTAGTTAAATTCAAACTATCTTAGTTTCACAAGCTGCACGTAATGTGATAAATTATTTCATTTGCAAATTCTGTTGCTTTGGTGAATACCCTGTAATTTATAAATGGTACCTGTATATTAACTGCATTGATTTATTAGTATATTGCTACTGTATTATTATACTTTTACAGTGAATCTTGTATTAGTTTGGCACAGATAATAGCAAAATGAAGATACGTGTGTCAATCATGCACATATGTATATATGTGACAATCTATAGTCCAGAACAATGCACAAGTAAGCAAATCTTAACCGTGCTATATATTCTGTTAAGCATCCACTCTATTACAACTTTACTTAAGAGAGAGAAAGTACAGTCAGATTTCAGACTTACTGAGTGTTAAGTTTGGTACAAAATTGAGATAGGTTAACTCTGTTAAGGTAAGTTGCTTCTTGTAACTTTCCTGATTATTTTCATGAAACATGTGACATAGATCATTAGTTTTCCATCAAAAGTCTACGTTTCATTTCCATGTTACATAGCTGCCATTAGGAAGTGACTTCTCAGCTAAGGATGGCACTTGCTTTGACCCCTTGTATTTCATAGTGATGCAAGTTCCCTCCAACAAAATGTGCGCATGAGTGATAGAAATCATTTCCAGCAAAATTAAATGAGGAGCTGTCTCCTTGTTTTCTCATTTCCCTTCTGAGAACTAACAGCAGAGAATTCCAAGTATTTAGAAGATTGTAGAGCCACAGTAGGGAAACAACTTGGTCCCTGAATCACCATGTAGAGGAAACAATCCACATTAGACAGGGATACCGACATAAGCCGGTTAAATTAGTGGGAAGTAAGTTTCTGTTGTGTTAAGCCACTGAAATTTCAGTTTATTTATTTATTTTTACATTATGAAGAGCTACCCTAACTATAGAAGAAATTCATAATTTCTCTATACACATGAATACTTTTTTTCCCTTCATTTCAGTATCTCAGTGATCATTTGAATGCTTATTGGATACATTTACAAATTATTCTCTGAATAAACACCTATGAATTGAAATCCAATACATTTCCATGCATATCAATTGTGCATGTTTAAAGAATGGAATAAAATTAAAGGTTGAATGTTAATATCTAGAAAAATGCCTGAAAAGCAGACCCCAATACACATACTTTTATTCATCCAGCCTAGAAACACATTTTGGAGTGAAAAAGTAAACAGAAAAATATGTTTTGTTTTTCTAGGGATTACTTCATCCTTATTTTCTCTTTATTTTATCATGTGTGTTGCTGTGGGGATCTGGGAGCCTATTATTAAAACAATCCTTAATCCTAAGGGAAAGAAGACAAGCTGGTGATACAGGTGGGATCTACGTGAAGATAATAAGCTATAGGTCAACGAACTCATACTACAGGAAGAATATGCAGAATTCTGTTTTGCCCATGGAAATCTATGACAATAAAATTAACATCAAATTCCATCCATTACTCATTAATGATTGGAGGCAACATAGCTAAAATATTTTAACAGCTGAAAAATCCAGTTAATCAGCCGACTCTATTTTTAATATGACAATATTTTATTTATTTACCAATTACATAAATATATTACTAAAATTCCCATATGAAACTGCCAGAAATTCACTGGAAGGGTGAGTAGCATTCAGCTTTTAACATTCCTATGTTAGTAAGATGAGAATACATGAATTACAGAGATCCCACACCATCCATCAGTCACAGCCAACTGGACAGGAGTAGGTACCTGTCCTAACCTACATCAATCAGAACTTCTCATTAAGAAATTTCTAATTGATGATGTTAGAAACAGTTTTCCAATGTCTCTTGCATATTTAACTTATAAGCATGTGAACAGGCTCTTTTGCCATATTGACTCAGTTGCCTGTCTGGAGAAAGAATGATGGAGCAGGTGACCAGCAAGATAAGAGAAAGAGAAACATTACTGTCCAGCTTCTCAGAGATGCCTGCAGGCCATTTTGATCACTAGCTTTCCTGCCCTCAGCTGGGGAAGGGACCCTATATCCTTTTTACTTACTCTGACTTTACGCATTTCCTATTACTTGAAATCCAACAGTGTTTTAGCTAATAGAAATAAACAAAATAATGTTGGAAGAAGAAATGAATTTCTTATTCTGGTCAGTCCTGGTCAGTTTTTTGACTTGCAGGAGAACTTCATTAGCAAAATTCAGTGTCCTCAGTGACATCTATTGGCAACAGAGGAAGGACACCTGCCTACTTATTTTTCTGAACTCTAGAATGTACCCTATCTTTGAAATCTGTGAAGTTATTTTTGTTTGATGTGTAAAAGTTTAACTTCTCATAGTTCACCCTACAGCAGTTAAGGACAAAACCTTTTTCAATTCTAAGTTGTCTCACCTCATTTCTTTTGGTAAAGCAAATGCCAGTTAGGATAGTTCTAAGTTTTACTTTCCGTTCTGATAAATATATGTATGAAATTTTATTGAAAGTAAAGATAATCACTTGATGGCTTTCATCCTCATGTAAATTACCCCATAAATTGCAAAAATGTGTGAAAGAGCAGACTCTAGGCAGTAAAGTTAGAAGTTATATAATGTTGAAGGTAAAAAGAAAATATTTAAATTTAAATCTCAAACTAGGACTTATAGCTATTATTTTAAGGTGCTACTGTAACTTATTCACTAACAGAAGTTAGCAACATTTAATACATTTTTAACAATTATTACTCTTGCTCAAGCAAGAGAAAAATTGATGAGAACACTTTATTTATTTATTTTTTCTTATAAGCCTTTTCATTTTGAACGGAGCATACAAGGTTCAGTTAATTCTATTTCTGTACATTCACTGCATTAACAACTGTAAGACCTGGAAAGCAAGGACCTAAACTACATTTAAGCGTAAAGAACAGACTGAATCCCCCAAGCAAAAGATTTTACTTCACGCTGCTGATGGTGGAGGCGCAGCACGAAGCAGGACACGAGACACACAGGAAAAAGTATTAACGACACTGAAGTGCCCACCAGTGAACACACAGTAGTAAGTAGCCCAAGATACCAGGTAAAATAAAGAAAGGGTGATTCTTAGGACTCTGGTTCAGGCAGACCCTTGAGCTGGGGTTTGCAGATGAAACCTGCATACCGGCTGAATGGCATCTTCCAGCTCTTGCTTGTCTGCAAACTTGGCTCATGATAGTGATACACTTGGACATGGAGTCAGTGCCCAGAAACAGGAGTGCTTGAAACATAATTTTTAGCGCAAGCTGCAGCACCCTCACTACAGAGACATCTCTCAAAGACCTGGGAACTGAAGCACCATGTTATAACTATTTTTACAGAAATTGACTCTCAGCAGCATGAACACACATAGGAACATTTTTGAGAGCCAGGGCACGCGAGAGTTGATAAAGAGGTATTTTGTCACCCCAACCACTTTTCCTTTGCATACGTATGACTGCATTTAGAGTGACAACTCTGTCAGTTAACCCTAAACCAAACCATTCAAGGATTTGAGGAAAACTGATATCTGGATAATTTTGCATGTCTACATCCAAGGAGAGATAAACATGTTTAATTCCAGAGTTTGAGGATTCCACCCTGGGATCTATCTGTCCTGGAGGGCTCCATATTTTGTTTGTTTGTTTCATTTTGATTTTAGTTGGCTCACCCTGAGAGTTGCCAAAACAGTTTATAAACACTCCCTACCCAAGTCTTCTCCTGGAGAAGGTGGACATCTGTTCCTCCATGAGGAAACCAGACAGGTGACAGGGAGAGAAAAACAAGACTCCTGCCTGATAGGGATGCCGCAGCACAGCAGCAGCAACCCTGAAGACAGAGGGGGTATGTTGTGTGGAAGCTCACTCCCAGCAAAGCATGGTGACGGCTGCACTTCACTGGCCTGAGCATGGTGTCCTTTGTCCCTGTCTGGTTCACTGTCCACTTAAAGCTAAAACAGCTAGAAGGAAACATTCCATCTCCACACACCCCACACTTTTGGTCTCCAGGTCTCATTTACAGTGAGGCTGCTGCTCTGCACAGATGAAGCTAATACAAAGTCCACAATGCTGAGGTCCATGATGATGAGCACCCTGCAAGCCCCTGGGGCAAGTCTGCACAGAAGTGCCCTCATTGCAGTTAGCAGAGAGGAGAGTCACAGACAACACCATGTTTCCTTCTTCTAACACCTTAGGAGTAGATAAAGGATAGAGTCATGTTGGTTGGATATTGAGCCAGCTGACAGACCAAGATATGGAGCATGTTGCACAAAGGTGTAATGTTCTCAAGGAGACTATAGCAACTTTTGCGAGGATGTCCCAGGATAAGTTTGAGTGTGAACTGAGGGTGGGGGTAGGGAGCAGAAGGAAGCCAAGAATAGGAGCTTCTAACAGGCTGGACTCTTCTGTTGGTTCAGGGAGTTGAAAATTGCTTCCTGAATATATCTAGTCTCAACGTTTGTCAATTTTCTGAGTCAGCTTCAGCACTTTGTATGCCAGAAACGTTCAGTCTCCCCTCTTCCAGTCATTTGATAATGTGCTGTAAATTAATGTTAATTATAGGTGCCTAGTTATACATACATCCATATAATTTATTTTTCCTAGCTAGCTATTCTGTGTCCATTAACCCGTTTATTGCTATCCTTCCTTCACCTCCCCCTTTCCTGACTCTAGTAACCACAATTTTGTTTCTCCTTCTGAAAGTTAAATGCATTACTATGATTGTTTCTTTCTTTCTTTTTTTCTTTTTTCTTATTTATTCATTAGTTCCCACTTATGAGTGAGGTTAAGTGGTATTTCTCTTTCTGTGCATGGCTTTTTTCACTTAACACGATTTTCTCCAACTTCATCCATGCTGCTACAAATGGTAGAATTTCATACTATTTTTATGGCTGAGTAGTATTCCACTGTGGATATATACCACATTTTCCTTATCCAGTTGTCAGTCTGCTGCCGGCCGACACGAACAGCCCTGGAAAAAATGCCTCATTATCAGTCTTTCCCTAGGTGGGTGAGCGAATTGCCCGGATTCCTCTTTCCCTCCGGTCCCGTTGGGAGGAGACGGGGGAAGAGAGCCGTGAAGAGAAGTGAGCACAGCCGCCGGCCCCAACCAGCCCGTTAAAGGACACTCAGATGCAGCGGGAGTTCTGTCAAGCAGTTCCGTTTATTATCACACAAGCACTTGCTTTTAAAGGCAAATGGGGAAGGGAGGTTTTTTATATCCTCCAATCAGCTTAAAGGTTACCAGAGCATGCATCCTGTCTCAATGCCTAGCTATTGCAATCACGCAGTGTTCACGAGTGTGGAAGTGCGTGTACTTGGCCAATAAGGGCTAAGGCAAGGTTCCCACAGACACTCCCACCCTACTTCCTCCCTGCGCTGCCTTAGGCTGCCACGTTAATACGCCCTTATGGGCCCATAATGGTGCTGCTTGTAATGTCACTTAAGGTGGCATTAGTTTTTAAGGCCTGACATCCAGTCATCTGCTGATTGACATTCAGGTTGATTCCATATCTTGGCTGTTGCAAAAAGAGCTGCAATAAGCATGGGAGTGTAGGTATACCTTAGACATGACGATTTCCATTCCTTTGGGTATATATCCAGTACTGAGATTGCTGGATCATATGGTAGTTCTATCCTTAGTTATTTGAGAAACCTTTGTACTGTTTTCCACAATTGCTGCATTAATTCACAGTTCTACCAGCAGTGTAAAAGGGTTTCTATTTCTCCACATCTTTGCCAGCATGTGTTATTCTCCATTGTTTTTCATAATAGCCAGTCTAACTGGGGTGAGATGATATCTCACTGTAGTTTTGATTTTCATTTCCCGGATGATTAGTGATTTGTATGTCTTCTTTTGAGAAATATCTGTTGAGCTCCTTTGCCCATTTTCAATCTGATATATATATATATATTTTTTACTGTCAAGTTGTTTGAGTTTCTTATATCTACTGGATATTAATCTCTTGTCAGATGCATAATTGGCAAATATTTTTTTCCCATTCTATAAACTGTCTTTTTACTATGTGGATTGTTTCTATTGCTGTGCAAAAGCTTTTTAGTTTGATATAATCCCATTTGTTTATTTTTTTTCTTTTGTTGTTTGTGATAGGTCTTATTCATAAAGTCTTTGCCCAGTACTACATTCTGAAATGTTTCCCCTGTGTTTTCTTCTCAAGATTTATAGTTTCAGGTCTCACATTTAAGTCTTTATTCCATTTTGTGTTGATTTTGGTATATGGCTGGAGGTAGGTGTCTAGTTTCATTCTTTTACACACGGATATCCAGTTTTCCCAACATCATTTATTGTGTCTGTTGTTATGCCAGTAACATGCTATTCGATTATTACAGACTTGTAGTACAATTTGAACTCAACAAGTGTAATGCCTCCAACTTTATTTTATTTTATTCTGTTTTTGCTTGGGATTTCTTTGGCTATTTAGGATCTTCTGTTGTTCCATATGAATGTTAGGTTTGTTTTTTGTATTTCTGTGAAGAATGTCATTAGTATTTTGATGGAGATTGCATTAAATCTATTGATCACTCTGGGCAGTATGGACATTTTCAACAACATTAATTATTTCAATCCATTAATATGGAATATCTTTCCAACTTTTGGTGTCCTCTTTAATTTCTTTCATCAATGTTTTACAGTTCTCATTGTAGAGGTCTTTTACATCCTTGGTTAACTTTATTCTTAGGTATTCTATATATATATATATATATTTTGTATCTGTTGTAAATGGGCTTTCTTTCTTGATTTCTTTTTCTGTTAGTCAATTACTGGTGTATAAAAATAATACTGATTTTCATATACTGATTTTGTATCCTGCAACTTTACTTAATTTTTTTAATCAGTTCTAGGAGGTTTTTGGTGGAGTCTTCAGGTTTTTGTATGGATAGGACCATGTCATCTGCAAACAAGGACAATTAGCCTTTGTCTTTTTCTGATTTGGATGCCCGTTATTTCTTTATTTTGCCTGATTGCTCTGGCTAGTATATCCAATACTATGTTAAATAGGAGTGGTAAGAGTGGGCATCCTTGTCTTGGTCCTGTTCTTAAAGGAAAAACTTTCAGCTTTTTCCCATTCAGGATGATGTTGGTGATAGGTTTGTCATATACAGCTTTAATTGTGTTGAGACACCTTCCTTCTATACTTGATTTGTTCAGTCTTTGTCATGAATGGATGTTGAATTTTGTCCAATGCTTTCTCTACATCTGTTGAGATGATTATATGTTTTTTGTACTTGATTTTGTTTATGTGATGCATCACATTTGTTGATTTGCTTCTGTTCAAGCAACCTCACATCCCTGGCATGATTCCCACTTGATCATGTAGTATAGTGATTTGATGTGTTGTTGAATTCTGTTTGCTGATATTTTGTTGAGGATTTTTTCATCTATGTTCATCAAGTATATTAGCCTGTAGTTTTCTTTTTTTGTTTTATCTCTCCCTGATTTTGTTATCAGGGTGATGCTGGCTTCATAGAATCAGATTGAGAAATGGCCTCAGTTTCAATTTTTTGGAACAGTTTGAAAAGGATTGGTAGTAATTTTTTTTTAATTAAAGTATAAGTGATATTCATGTTTGTGGGGTACAGAATAGAATATCAATACCTATGTCCAATAAGTGGTGATAAAATCAGGGTAATTAGTATATTCATCATTACACAGTGTAATCATTCTTTGTGACCCATTACTAATTTCTCTTTAAAGCTTTGGTAGAATTCAGCAATGAAGCCAAAAATTCCTGGGCTTTTCTTTGTTGGGAGATTGTTAATTATTGCTTCAATCTTGTTTCTTATTATTGATCTGTTCATATTTTCTATTTATTCTTGGTTCAGTCTTGGTAAGTGGTATGTGTCCAGAAATTTACCCATTTCCACCATATTTTCAAATTTGTTAGAGTATAGTTGTTTATAACAGTCTGTAAGGATTCTTTTTATTTCTGTGGTGTCAGTTGTGAAGTCACCTTTTTCATTTCTGATTCTTGTTATTTGGGTCTTCTCTCTTTTTTAATCTAACATAGTTAATGTTTTTTCTATTTTGTTAAAAGTAGGTTTTTTGAGAAAATAAACAAAATAGAAAAACCATTAACAAACCTAATTTTTGTCTCAGTGATCTTTTGTTTCATTTTTTGGGTCTCTATTTTATTTATTTCTGCTCTACTCTTTATTATGTCTTTCCATCTACCAATTTTGAGATTGGATTATTCTTGCTCTTCTACTTCTTTGAGTGCAATGTTGTTTTGTTTATTTGAATTCTTTGTATTCTTGCGATGTAGGTATTTTTTCCAATAAATTTCCCTCTTAATACCGCTTTTGCACTATCCCATTGGTTTTGGTATGATGTGCTTTATTTTCATTTGTTTCAAGAAATTTTTGATTCCCTGCTTAATTTCTACTTTGACCCATAGGTCATTTAGGGGCATGTTGTTTAATTTCCATGTGTTTGTATAGTTTCCAATATTTCATTTGTATTTGATTTCTAGTTTTATTCTGTTGGAGTCTAGAAAGGTACTCAAAATGATTCCAATTTTTAAAAAATTTGCTGAGACTTGATTTGTGACCTAACATGTGGTGTATCCTGGAAATGTTCCATGTGCTGATGAGAAAAATGTATAATCTGTAGTTGTTGGATGAATGTTCTATAGATGTCAGTCAAGTCCAATTGATCCAAAGTGTAGTTTAAATCCAGTTTTTCTCTGATGATTCATTGTCTAGATAATCTGTCTAATGTTGAGAGAGTAGTGTTGAGGTCTATGACTACTATTGTATTGAGGTACAGCTCTCTATGTAGGTCTTATAATATTTGTTTTATATATCTCAGTGTTCCAGTGGTGGTTTCATATATATTTATGATTATTATATCCTGTTGCTGGATATATCCCTTTATCATTACATGAGGACCTTCTTTGTCTCTTTTCATAGTTTTTGTTTATAGTCTTATTCTATGTAAGAATAGCTACTCCTGCTCATTTTTGGTTTCCAGTTGTGTGGCATATCTTTATTTATTTGCTTTTATCCCTTCACTATTACTCTGTATGAGTCTTTACAGGTGAAGTGAGTTTCTTGCAGGCAGCATACAAGTTGGTCTAATGTTTTTAATCCATTCAGCCAGTCTATGCCTCTTAAGTGGGGAATTCAATCTGTTTACATTTAAGATTATTATTGAAAGGTATTGTCTTACCTGTGGCATTTTATTTACTTTTTTCTGGAAGTCTTATATACATTATTTTTTCCTTTTCTTTTGCATGCATTGCTAGTCTTCAGTGTTTCTGGGTTTTTTATAGTGGTAAAATATAGTTTATCTCTGTTTCTTGTTTGCATATCTGCTCTGCCCCTGGGTTTTATTCTTTCTCATGTATTCATCTTGATGATTATTGCTTCTTGGATTCAAGATGTTGGACTCCCTTGAGGATTTCTTGTAGAGCTGATTGTGCGGTGATGAACTCCTACACTTTTTGTTTGTCTGGGAAATACATTATTTCCATTTCATTTCTGAAGAATAGCTTTGCTGGCTATAATATTCTCCCTTATAGGTGACTTGATGCATTTATCTTCCTATTTTTAGGTGTCTCTTTTTGTCTTGACTTTTGACAGTTTGACTACAACGTTTCTCAGAGATGACATTTTTGGAATTAATCTGTTTGGTGATCTCTGACCCTCTTGGACCTTGAATTCATATCTCTCCAAAGATCTGGAAAGTTTTTTACTATTATTTTGTTGAATAGGTTTTCAATGCCTTTTCCTTTCTCCTCCCCTTCTGGAACACCTGTAATTGGAATATTTGTATGCTTAAGGCAGTCTGATAGCTCTAGTATATTTTCTTCATTTTTAAAAATTCTCCCCACTGCCCTCCCCCCCAGACACCTGGGTTATTTCAAAAAGACTATCTTTGAGATCAGAATTTTTTTCTTCTGCTTGCTGTTGCCTGTTGCTTAAGCTCTGGATTGTGTCGTATTTTGTTGATTAAATCCTTCACTTCCAAAAGTTTTGCTATGTCATTTTAAAGGTATCATTCTCTTTTAAAAATTCCTCCATCAGATACTTTGATACAGATACAGAGTGTTTTTTTCTCATTTTTTCTGTTGTCTATCTGAGTTTTCATGTATCTCATTGAGCTTCCTTAAGACTGTTGCTCGGAATTCCTCTTCAGTCATTTTGAAAGTTTCCTTCTGTTTGAGATTGGTTCTAGAGACTTTTTATACTCCTTTCTGGGTGTCATGTTTTCTTCTTTCTTTTTTTGTTTGTTTGTGTGTTTGTTTTTGTTTCTGTTTTGTATTTCTAGTATCCCTATGTTGATGTCTGGACATCTTGTGCAGCAGTTGCATCTTCTAATATCT